>NW_004949108.1:7389553-7396404 GCF_000317375.1 Microtus ochrogaster | reverse complement strand
AAAAATGTGCACCATTTGAAATTGACTTGTGCAGTTGGTACCAAAAAACAAGTCTAATATTAGCGCTTGAAAAAAAAAATAATCATGACGTCATAAAAACCTTGCAGGCGGCCGGGTGCTGGGGACGCAGCTCCGCCGCTCTTATTTCAACATGTCTTATTTAAGTTTGCCAGATGATGATCCTGGGATCTGAGTTAGTTTTCCAGTTTGCTATTCTCTTTCTCCACAATAACCTCCCTGGACTGAGCGTTTAGTGTTGCCGAACTACAACACTTGTGTTCAGGAGTCCATGAGATCGGGTGTTCGCAAGGGGACTTATTTCAGCTCTATGTTGTACGGAGCCTCCCTGGGATAACTAGAAGTCTAAGGTCCCTCGTACTAGAAGGAGAAGTGGGCTCATGATTGAAACTGACTGCACTCTGACATCCCTCTGTGCACTGCTGGTGAGAGTATTATATAGCATTGTGTAACCATGGTGACTTTGTGCTTGCTAACACCATGGCAGCTGGGTACCAAGAGTAGCCTCCCTAAATGAATCAGGAAGTTGTACTGCCTTATGTTACAGCCTCAGAACTTAAACTGTAGTCACACCTGCCTGTACCCTTGGAGAGGGACAGAGTTTCCTTTTCTACTGTCAAAGTCACACAGGACAGAGATCAGGTACGATGGAAGATGTTACTATGTCTATCTGTGTAAAATGTAGTCCATCACTGACTGTTGTATAGCCTTCTGAAGAAACTGATGTGTACACACACACACACACATACACACGGGGGGGGGAGAGAGAGAGAGAGAGAGAGAGAGAGAGAGAGAGAGAGAGAGAGAGAGAGAGAGAGAATCTGAATCTTAATATGGAGACAGAAAATCTAAAGAAGTAACCCACATGGAAATCACATTTACTATCTTAGACTCATACAGTGACCGGACCCTGGGTTAAATACCAGCACCCCAAAGCCAACGATGGTTAAAAATTAAGCATGGGTAGGCTTATATTCCTTATATGTCTCCATCTTCTATTATTTCTCAAAGCCTTTAAAACTGATTCTCAACCTTTGGGGGTTGCATAGCAGATATCCTGCATATCAGATATTTACACTGTGATTCATAGCAGTAGAAAAGTTACAGTTATGAAATAGCATGGAGATAATTTTATGGTTGGGGTCACTACAACATGAGGAACTGTATTAAAGGGCTGCAGCCTTAGGAAGGTTGAGAACGGCTGCTTTAAAAGCAGCAGTCTGCCCTAGCTTTCTTGTATTTTAAAAAAAAATGTGTTTTTTTTTTTTTTTTGTCTTTTTCAAGATAGAAGCCTGTATAAGTGACATTTCAGAGGAGAAAGGGGAATTGGAAATGCGCAGTTTGACTCATGGTCTTTGTGGTTGGAGCCTCCCCACGGGTGGCCCAATGCTTTTTACCGTCCCTCCTTCAGCTACACCAAACTCTGGCATGAAAATCCCAGCTGGGGCACTGGAGTGGGTGGGAAACCCTTCCTGCCTCCTGCCCTCCAAGAACAAACAAAGAATCAGGAGAAGGATTAAGACGTGAAAAAAAGCAGTTTGACATCTCGGAGGCAAATGGGAAAAGGAAGCAAAGATTGCCTTCTTGTTCTTTTTCCTTTCAAGACAAAGGTGACTTCTCGGAGCTGACTTTTTTTGTTTCCCGCCGGGCTGGCTAATGTGTCTTAATTATCCCGCTCTCTATTCCTCACAGCACCCAAGTTCTCGTTATTATTTCATCAAGTCCATTTCACCAGCCGCCCAGAAGTGGTACGTTCTGAGGCCGAAGAAATTAACCATGAAATGAGCATCTCCGAGATATTGGCTATAACACACCCCTACTTGTTTGTTTATTACCTATTCACGGAAGCCTTGTTCCCAAGGCTCTGTCCCAGGCTCTAAGTGGAGAGCGGACCTATGATGCTGGGGTTCGCTGGCAGGTGTGTGGCCAAGGTGTGGGCTTCCCTCTTCTTCATCCTTCTGCCAGCATGCTCCTGAGAATAAATGAGGTGGCTTGTCAGAAGCCAGGAGCATGGTCCTGGAACACAGGGAAATGCGTCATGAATTCTAACCATTGCTGTTTCCGTTCGGAAAATCTGCTTCCATTATTTTTCTGTTTAAAAAGCTTCACAAACCCCTTCTGAGTATCAAAATCCATCCTGAACCACCCGGATTGCCTATGAATCCTGCTTCTCCCCCCACCTAGGCTCAGTGACGCTCACCTTCTAAAAGATTCTGTGTTTTGTGCCCCAGGAGAGGGTCAGCAATGCCATTTTCCATGATTGAATTTTTTCCTTCCCAGACCCTCCATCTTTCTATCTTTCTTCTACCATCTCTGTTCTTTCTGCCCTAATTCCCTCGCCACCCAGAGCAGGCTAGGTCTCTACTATACACCAAACCGCTATAGGTCCTGGTTACATCCTGGGCCTTTCTCGGGTATCTTAAGTTGGTGTGCGGGAAGTGCCCCCATTAACGGCAGCAGAGATGGGGTCCTGGTAAATGGTTGAAATGAGTAGGAGCCAGAAAGTCTGCTCCCTGGAGACTGAGCACATTTTCCTTCTCAGGGATGGAGAACTGAATTCCCTTAGCAGGCAGGAGGCTTCTGTTATGACGAGACATCTCTGGAGAGGCGCTTTGGTTAGACCAATGTGAGGCTAAGACTCTCCTTCATCTGCATTTGAAAGATCTGAGTGTCTAGGTCCTGACCTCATATAAACCTTGAGGCTTCCACAGGACCTGTCGTTATGTGGACCGTGCCATTTCCGTAGGTCTTGCTCTTCCGCAGGACCATCATGCCTTTGTGGTCCTGTCCTCACGTGGCCCATGATGCTTCCACGGGCACTCTACTTTTGTTTGGCTATGGTACTTCCGCAGGTGCCCTCACTTTTACTTTCTCTCCAGGTCCCTTCTGTCATCTCTCCAGTTTCGCTCCACCCCATCACTACTCTCTCCTCTATAATGAAGAAGGCATGCCGTGTTTATCACCGTGCCTTGAGCTCTCTGAGAGCCTCCCACTGAACCCTGAGTACACATATTATCAGGATAAATTCAGATCATTATAAAATGACCAAGTGCCACCAACAGATCTCCTCCTCCCCAAGGCAGTGCCACAGAGATGCCCCGCCTAGCTTGCTGTTGAGGTTCACTAAGTGAGAGTAGTTTTTATTCATTTCAATCCCTGCTTTCATTCCTGGGAATAGACCAGCAGGATGTGAGCAACTGTAAGTTCTCTTCAGGGAAAGCTGGGTCTCATCCACCTCCTCAAACCTCCTGAGAGAGCCAACCTAGCGGTCCCCTCTTTGACTTGAAAATGTCACCTTAAGAAGTGGGTTGCATAAGAGCCCCCCAGTGGAGTAATCTTTTATGGCTGTACTTCGGGCTGACAACAGATCTAAATTAGAGGGTGCAGCTGACTGGAATGAGCTTAATTCTCCATACAAATGTGGGTTCTCGGGAAGAAATCGCTTTTTTTCAGGTCTAAAATCTATTTTATCTCCCCCTAATTAGGAGAATATGTAAAGCAAGAGTAGGGGAATGGCGTTCAATTTGCCATAAAAAGCAAACCCAGTAGTTTATAAGATCGCACTTCCCAAACAAGCTCCGGCCCATTAGAGGAGATCATACATAATTCAGGACTCACTTGTTACTGCGTGTATCATGCAAATTCACTCAAATTACATTTGGAAAAAAAATGAGGTTCATCTTCCAGCTTTAAATAGACTATTAGCAAAGGGGGAGACCGAAAAGCCTCAGAGATGCAGAGGATTTCAGGGGCTCCTGTGTGAACATGGGATGGGAGACTTCAACTGAATGGGTTTGGAAAGTTCCGTGCAGAACAGGGACTTGGCAGGCAGCGCTGGCCTCCGTCCATCACACACCCACATCCATCACCCCTGTCTGTTCTGCACAAACATCAGTCAGATCCCATCACGGGGAGGAGATCTGTGTTCCAGTCACCTTTCGTTGTTGACATCATGTGAATTGTGTCCTTCTGAAAGACATTATTCAGGTTAACGTCATAAAAATATCATGTCATAGTGGGCTTATAAACAACACACATGTATACCACATGGTTCTGGAGGCTGGAAGTCTAAGCAGGATGGAAGAGTTCTATGGGACTGGCCTCTTTGCAGGGTATTGCTTTTTTTTGGAAGGTGAAATGTAGCAAGGGAACTCTCTGGAGTCTCATCTAAGGATGCTAATGTCATCATGATGGCTCCATCCCCATGACCTCATCACCTCCTCCCAAGGTCCATCTCTCCTAAAGTTATCACATTGGGCTCTTTATTTATCGAAGCCTAAGATCTGTGGGCCTTTTCTTGTGGTCTAAATGGAGACAGCATCTGGAAGACTGGGGTTCACTGGCAGGTATGGGACCAACCAGTCAGTTTCCAGCTTCCCTGCTCTACATCGTCCTGCTAACCCGCGCCTGAGACTGAATGAGATAGTTTGAGAGTTCACTGACACTGGGCATTAGGATTTCAATGTATAAATTCAGGGGAGTGATAGAAACTTTGTCTCCAAACCAAGATACACGTAGAGATAAATTCAGATCAAGGAAAAAGAAAGAGACAGAGAGAGGAGAGGCCTGTATATCTGTGGTAGAGATGATAGCAGTGGTGAAGGGCTGGGGTTTTTGCACAACCCCAGGAGGGCTTTTCAGTTTGAACATGGATCTTATCACCAAATGTGACCACGAATCTTTTCTAACCTATTACAATCTTAGATAAAAATCCTTCAAACCGGAAGTAAAAGAATTACTTGTAAAAGGAATATGTACAAACTTGAAAATTATAGCCCTCTTTTAGAATACATTATTTCTATCAAACAAATTTTATTTATTTTTATTTTTTTTATTGAGCTTTACAATTTTCTCTGCTCCCCTCCCTGCCTCTCACCTCCCCCTTTCAACCTTCCCCCAAGGTCCCCACGTTCCCAATTTACTCAGGAGATCTTGTCTTTTTCTACTTCCCATGTACATATATACTCAAAAGTGGTATTACTGGGTCTTGAGGAAGGTTGTTTCCTAATTTTCTGAGAAATCGCCATACTGACATCCAAAGGGGTAGTACCAGCTTGCATTCCCACCAGCAATACAGAAGTGTACCCTTTACCCCACAACCTCTCCATCATAAGTTGTCATCAGTGTTTTTGATCATGGCCATTCTTACAGGTGTAAGATGGAATTCAAACAAATTTTTAAAAAGGCCACTTGATAGCCTGCTCAACACAACCTTCCCTTCAAAGTTTTCAATGGCTGTCCAGAGACATCCAACTACTCATCTCCCTCAGCCACTTCCCAGGGCAGATCAGACCTGGCTCCTTTTCCTACCTTTCAAAGCTACCGGATGTCAATGGTGTTCTCTCTCTCTCTCTCTCTCTCTCTCTCTCTCTCTCTCTCTCTCTCTCTCTCTCTCTTCCTCCTTTCCTCCCTCCCTTCTTCCTTCCTGCCCTCCCTCCCCTTCTCTCTTTTTGAGACAGGGTTCTCTGTGTAGTCCTGGATGTCCTGGAACTCTCTCTGTAGACCAGGCTGGTCTTGAACTCAGAATTCTGCCTGCTGCTGCCTCCGGAGTGCTGGGATTAAAAGCATGCACCACTGCCAGTCAATTTCAGTTCCCTTCTCTTTAGACCATTCATGAGGCACTTCCTGCAGTGACGCCTTGTCCATTTTATCCCTACAGCACCATCCAAGTGGGTTTTTCCCCCTGCCTTGGCCGTCTCATCAAGGGGACGCCAAGCATCAGCAAGCTTCTTTGGTTCCTCTGCTAGGCTGTGATCTTCTCAGGGTAGAGTACTTCTCGTTGTCCCTTTGAACCCCGTGAGCACCAAGACTTCTGTGTCACGAGCCTTAAATTTCGCATCTTGATGGACAAAGCACACCTGAATTTAAATTTCTACTTCAAAACACAAGACGTATTGCATTTTTCAGAAAAGAAAGTTGACATTTTCTTTTAATAATACCTTATTTCTTACTGGGAATATATTATGTAATTTCTTGCATATGACTTGGAAAATATTACAATCTATAAAATAGTATTTTGCAAAGTTCTAGCTCCTTCCCACACAGAAGTCCTTGTGGTTAAATCAGCTAACTGCCTGTCAGTGCTTTTATGTACACGAGAGTGTGTGTATAAGAGTGTGTGAACATGTGTGTGTTGTGTATGTAGGCAAATGTGTGTGTACTGTATGATTATAGGTGTGAATGTGTGTTCTGTGTGTGTTGTATATGTGTGTGCATATATGTGCATGTGTGTGAGATGTATGTATGTGTGTGAGCATATGTGTGTATATGTGTGCGCATATGTGTATTGTATGTGCATGTGAGCTTAGATGTGTAAATGTGTGTGAGTGTGTGTGTGTGCTCATGGCTTTAAAAACCACAGAGTAGCTTCATGCTAGGGATTAAACCCAGGAGACTTGCAAATCCTGAGTAAGTTCTTTACTACTGAGCTGCATCTCCAGCCATCATGAGTTCCAATTATTATATGTTCTGCAGAGTTGCAGACTTAGCATTCTAGAAAAATTTGGATTTCACAGCAGAATTCAGAGAAGACAGTAGTGTTTCTCACACACCTGCTCTTCTTCATCTCTGGTGCAGATGGTTCTCACACACCTGCTCTCCCAATTCACAGGTGCAGATGGTCCTCGCACACCTGCTCTCCCATTCACAGATGCAGATGGTCCTCGCACACCTGCTCTCCCATTCACAGGTACAGATGGTCCTCGCACACCTGTTCACCCATTCACAGGTGCAGATGGTTCTCACACATCTGCTCTCCCATTCACAGGTACAGATGGTTCTCATGCACCTGCTTTCCCATTCATGGTGCAGATGGTTCTCACACACCTGCTCTC
>NW_004949108.1:7382565-7389171 GCF_000317375.1 Microtus ochrogaster | reverse complement strand
CTCACACACCTGCTCTCTCATTCACAGGTCCAGATGGTTCTCACACACCTGCTCTCTCATTCACAGGTCCAGATGGTTCTCACACACCTGCTCTCCTATTCACAGGTGCAGATGTTCTCACAACCTGTTCTTCCATTCACAGGTACAGATGGTTCTCATGCACCTGCTTTCCCATTTACAGGTGCGGATGGTTCTCACACACCTGTTCTCCCATTCACAGGTACAGATGGTTCTCACACACCTGCTTTCCCATTCACAGGGAGATCTGCACCTTCCTACAACCTCACCTGAGTGGTACATCTGTCACACTTGAGATTCCCACATTCACACATGATAGTCACCTATTGCTTATTTGACATTGGTCCTCACTCATGGTGGCATGCATTCTTTGGCTTTTGACAGTTGTGAGAATGGCATTTATCTATTTTTACAGTGCCATACAAAGTAGTATATTTTCCCTAAGAATCTACTGTTCCCCAAATGTCCCTTATTCATTTTTCTCACTGAACCCATGTTCAGCAACCACTTTTAAAAATTGTTACTCTAGTTTGGCCTTCTCTAGAATACCATATACTTAGATCATGGAGAATGCAGTCTTGTTAGAGAAATATCAGTAACAAGTATATAAAGTGCTTTTGTATCTTCTGGCCTTGAAAATGCATTTCTCTTCAGTGCTGAATGATACTCTCTCGCCTGGCTATCCTAAGCTTACTTAACCTCCCTTCTACTGAAGGGCATCTCAGATGCTTCCACAGTGCATCAGCTTGAGACAGAGCCAACACAAATGCATAGGCAGGACCTTATGAGACACACATTTTCAACTGGGTTGGGTAAATTCCAAGGAGTTGCTGATTCTTAGATGTTAGTTTTTGTTTTTGTTTTTGCAAAATACTTATGAGTTAAAGAAGAAAATGATCCAGGCTTCCTATATGCATTTAAAAAATTCTCTCCCTCTCTTCCTTCCGCTCTTGCCTTCCTCTTCTCTTTCAGACACAAGTCCTCACTATTTCACTATGTAGCCCAGGTTAACACAGAACTCAAGATTTTTCTGCCTTGGCCTCTTAAATGTTGGGGTTATAGGCAAGGGTGAGATTGGGGACTCACCCTTGTCTGTCTATTTGTTTTTACGCTCTATTTCTTATTTTTTTGTGTGTATTATATGGTTGTAGTTGTAGGCATTCCTATGTGGTGCACACGTGTGTGAATACATGTGCTTATGTTTGCACTGGAGGCCATCAGCCAGTGTCAGGTACCTCTTTCAATTTATTTTTACCTTATGTTTTTGAGACAGAGTATTTAATTGAACCCTGAACTCACCAATTGGCACCGGCTGGCTAGCAAGTGAGCCCTGCTGGTCCTCCTTTCTCTGCTGAGATTACAGGTGTGCGCTTCCATTCTCTGGTTTTTATGTGGGTGCTGGAGATCCTAACTTGGGTCCTCAGGCTTACGTGGTGAACAACATTACCAAGTGAGCCATCTCTCTAGCCCCTGAGGGCGCTGAGGCTCAGAAGAGACATAAGCTAGGATGGAGCAGGGGCAGGACCCAAATCCAGTTCTCTGCACTCTGAGTGCAGCAAGAATCACGTCATCACCATGGCTTGCCTGGAGGAAGTAGGCCATCTAGTGTAGTTTTCCTTCTTGATGACCTTAGGGGGAGAATCCAGAGATCTCAATGGCAGGAAGTTGCACACATGCAGACTGGAGAGGTCTTTGGAAACTACTATTTTAAAAATTAAAAAAAAACAACAAAAGTACATCCTCATGACCTAAAGAAAATCACACTGCTCAATTACTGTACTTCAGATTCTGCACCAGACTTGCGAATCAAGGCTGATTAGAGTCAGAATCCAAAGAACCTAGGCTAGAATTCAATGGAGTGCTTATCTGAAAACTCTCCTATGCTGTACGATTTATAATGGTAGTTCTCAATCTGAGGGGCGTGACCCCTTTGGCAAAGCTCTGTATCAAAAAGTATTTACATTAGATTCGTAACAAAAGCAAAATTATAGTTACGACATGGCAACAAAAATAATTTTATGGTTGGGGGTGACTAAGACATGAAGAACTGAATTAGAGGGTCTCAGCATTAGGAAGGTTGAGAACCACCAGGCAAAAGATACTCTTCGTTGACACTCCTGACCATGACCATGAACAAATGAGCAAATGTTCAGTTTTATGTTTTTGTTTTCCAAGACAGGGTTTCTCTGTACATCCCTGCATATACAATTCATATACCAATATACAACTGGTATATTGGCAGTTGGAATATTATCCAGCTATAGTAAAGGAATGAGTACTGGCTTATGTGCCAGAAGTTGACAACATTTAGTCACGTGGAGGAGTCCAGAGGGTGGCCTCCTGCTACGTGGTGGCATCCATTAGAAATATCCAGAATAGACAGATCCTTAGAGACAGAAAGCAGAGGGTGATTGGTGAGGAGTTGGGAGAGGAAAAAACAGGAAGTAACCTTTAATGGGTATGGTGTATTTTCTTTAGGAAGACGGGCACATTCTAGATCTTGATGTTAGTGGTTGCACAGAATCATAAAGGTGGAAAATGCTGTTAATTGTGAATCCCATACTGTTAATTACAAGAAGGGGCCCCTTGTTTGTCCTGGCCATCCAGCTAGCTTACATCTGAAATAACCACACTGCTTGGCCATTAGCTCTAACTTATTATTGGCTAACTCTTACATATTAGTTCAGCCCATCTCCATTAATCTGCGTATTGCCACGTGGCAGTGGCTAAACTGAGATTCTAACCGGTGTCCGACTCAGGCAGAGGATCCATGGCTTCTCTGACTCCGCCCTTCTTCCTCCCAGCATTCAGTTCTGTTTTCTCTGCCTACCTGAGTTCTGCCCTATCAAAAGGCCAAGACAGTTTCTTGATTCATTAAACAATGAAAACAGCACATAAACAGAAGTAACTTTTATATCACCATGCCGCGTGTCTTACCATGAAATTAGAAAGCAGGGTGGGGGCACACTACTGGAGGGAGGTGCTATGGGGCATTGCATCTTCTGCTCTTAGGAGAAAGGCCAAACGTATGGGGCAGGCAGAGAACTGGCGAGGTTAGAGTTACACTCAAGAGAGCGCGAAGGAGTCCTGGTCTCTTCCATGGCTCGCCCGAGCCTTTCTCTGCTGTAGTGTGTCCTGGAGAATACAAGAGGGGGCACACAGTGGCCCTTAGAATTTGCTCTGAAGCCTTCGTTCTCAGCCACTCCAGCTGTCAGTTCCCAGCCAGAAGCTCGATGCTCGAGTGATCAATAAACCAAACAAGGCCATGTGCAACCGGGGAGTTTAAAGGAGATAATTAAACAAACTTCTCATGCAAGCACCCTTGCGAGGATTAATTGAGATTTAAATAATTAAGCCTCTCTGGGTATGCTAGAAGAGAAATACAAATGAGGAAGGGCTGTCATGGTACCCAGGCCAGACCCACTGCACTGAGGAGATGCAGTGTGGGTACCAGTTTTATGTCGCAGAATCCCAGCTCCCCTCGCTCTCCTGGTTCTTTTTTGTGTAAGGGTCTCAGTAAAAGCATCCATCTTCTACCTGAGTTCAAAGCCACATCTTGCCATTCCACTTCATCTCTGCCTAGATTCTGCCATGCCTCCTGGCCAGTCACCTGCATGGGCTTCCAGATTTTAATATTTTAAGGAACAGCCCCATTGCCTTATCCATCTTTGCCTTACCTGGCCTGCCAGTCCTCTATGGTGTGACCCCAGTGACTTTTCCAGCTCTCTCTCGGGCTCTCTGCTGCTATAGAGGGGAATCTAGTCTTGCGTTTCCCTTCGGCTTCCTGTCAATATACTTTCCCAAGAAGAAAGGAGACCGTCTCCAACTCAGCTTTTCTCAACTAGATCCTTCTATGGGCAGAGAAGCTTCCAGTGAATGGAGAATTGCAACAGTAAACATTTCTGTTGAGTCTTAGTGGTGCCAGTCTTTTGGGAGACCATTGGGCATTGCTCATATGCATATCAAGGGGGAGGGCAGGATATCGGGTGGCGAGGGGATCCCCTCAGCTTCAGCATGGGACTTGAGCACAGCCTCAAGTGTACATATCTGTCTTCAAGACATTCTGACCATGCCTTGGTTTCTGGCTCTTCTTCAGTACCACAGCCACCAGCTTCGATAATCCAGCCGCTGGACTCCAGAGAACAAGGCAGCCTGGCAAGGTTAGATCAAAGGAGAGGTGTAAATGATTAAAGAGAAAGAAACACAAGTCTGGGTGAGAAAGTAGGGACGTAGATCCAGTTCTCAAAAGAAGAGCTACCTTAATATCGGGGGATCCTCGCTGGGCCCAGGTAACCTAGATACCGCCACTCAGTGAATGTTATAGATTTGTTTCCAAGCTGGATCTTAGTGGCTTTCAAATCACAGCTTCTTGGATTTATTGCAGGTCATTAGCAACTGTGCTGCGACACAGGGAAGGAGTGAAAAGATTAAAGTAACAGCCGGGGTCTTTGAGAAAGAATTTGGCCACTCTCTGCTGCCTGGAGTACGCTGTTAAATCATTATCACCCGTTAATTCTCCGTGTAACGTTAGGGAGGGAAATTATTATCCAAGTGGCAGGGAGTTTTCAATTAATTCTGCAGAGCCAGTCACGTGTTAACAGGCTGCCTGTGAGCTGGAGACGAGTTTCTTGGGTGAATTAGAATGTGGACAGGCAAGGCTCCCCGAGTCGAGGACCTGGTGTGAAATCCCCAGCTTAATGCAAAGGGAATAGCAATGAGTGGCCAAGGCGGCTTATGGAAGGAAGGGTTCATTGTGGCTGCTCACAGTCTGAGGGCACAGCCCGTTGTGACTCGGAGTCCTGGTGGCAGGGGTGTGAGGTCACACTGCAGGCAGGGACCAGAGAACAGTGACTGTCTGTGCTCAGCTCACTTCTCATTCAGTTCAGAACCCCAGCCCATGGGGCGGCATTGCTCACATTCAAGGTGACTTGTCCCTTCTCAGTTCAACCTTTCTGGGAAGACCCTCATAGACACATCCAGAGGTGTGTTTCCATGGCGATTTTAAAGGCTGTCATGTTGACAACTCCTCTTCCAAATTAGCTGTGTTTCAAGACAGTAGGATTGCGGAGTCGTAAGCCTAGTACAAGATGTTTCTGAGACCAGGCAATACTGACTCCAGACTCAAATGCCTGTGACGTAGACTCTGCTCCACAGCATGCAGTAGGACAAGAAAAGCAGCTGTCTTCTAAAGCAGGGCAGCTTACACGTTTAGTTTTGCATGGTACTGCTTGGGTGACGAGAAGATAGCCTGTGCGTCCCCATTTGTGACCTTCAGCTAATGTACTGGTCTCATAGTGACAGAAACGCCGTGTAACTTGCACAGTGTTTAACGAAGCCTGTGATCTTCAGTAAGTTGCTGTTCACGAGCGGCCTTGTGGGTCCTCTGCCACATCCGCTCACACCCCTCCCCCCAGCACTTGTCAGCTGATTTCCAGATGTCAGCATCCGCATCTCTTGGTTGGCATCGGGAATAGCCAATATCATATCATCATCCCTCAACTAGTGACTGAAGAATCAGCGTAGCAGTTCTCCAGTTCTGTCACCCCCCCAGATGTGAGGACTCAAGTTCTGCGTCTTCAATGGCCCCTGAGTTTGCCCAGGGGACTCAGTCTCCCCTCCCAGCAGAGGGGGCTAGCATGCCATTCTTTCCTTGCCTGCTGTTTCCTATGGCCCTTGCTAGTCTGCTGGTAGGCAGGCCATGTGGTCTCTAAATTTGTGTCTAGTGAACTCGCACCCCCTTGGTTTTTCCAAGGGAAAAAACCACCCTTCGCACAGTGGGAAGGGATGTAGATGCTGCTGCTCAAACACAGAACCCAGGTCTTGGATACGTCCGCTGGGGCTGTGTGGGAAGGCGTGCGAAGAAAGTCTGTTGAGAGCTACTGTGACTTCAACAGAGAGGGCACGGGTTTCACTGAATAGTTGCAATGGCCCAGCACACTGAATGCCTGGACCCAGCCTACTGATCCCTACTTTACTTCAGTGGAGGTATCTGAATATTTCCAGGAAGAGAAACCACGGGGACCCCCACTTTCCTGTGGGGACACTAGTTGTGTGCCAGACATCAAGGGTCTCCCCATCTGGACCAGACCGTGTCGTCTTTCAAGCAGGGAGAGCATATGAGGGGCCTGGTATTTTTCTCCTCTGGCCCTCACCTTCTCAGGTCTACACTGACATGGTCCTACAGATAGATAGATACCTGGGCCACACACAGGACCCTCAGACCCTCAATGCGAGGTCACTCTTCAGTGTTGTTGTGTTTTTGCTGTCTGTAGAGTTTGAGGATTTCCTTCCAGCTTCCCTGGCTCACACTTAGGTTTCACTTAGTGTTATTTTGTGTGCTCTTGGGGTAGGTTTGGAAACTGCAGATCTCTCTCGCTCTCTCTCTTTCTCGCTCTTTTCTACTTTTCTTCTTGCTCGTTTTTCTTTTGTCTTTCCCTAGTCTCTGTTCAAAATGGGGTATAAAGAACGGCAGGCTTGCCGGGCTGTGGTGGTGCACGCCTTTAATCCCAGCACTAGGGAGGCAGAGGCAGGCGGATCTCTGGGAGTTCGAGGCCAGCCTGGTTTACGAGAGCTAGTTCCAGGACAGGC
>NW_004949108.1:7372084-7382465 GCF_000317375.1 Microtus ochrogaster | reverse complement strand
AAAAAAAAAAAAAAAAAAGAACAGCAGGCTTCCCTGAGAGACAAAGATCATCAAGGATGCTGTGTGTGAGCCCCTCTGGGGGTCTGAGGCAGCCTAAGGGACATCGCAGAGCAGTGTTTCTTAGTGTATAAAATAAGGCATATAATTACAAAGACAAAACATAATAATGCCTTACTATGGTGATAAATTATAAGACCTCAATTTATGGCCTAACACTATCTGTGGTTTCAGATAATGATTTAAAAACAAGATCTAATGTGGTTGTGCACATAGCCTTCATAAACTTGAAGTACTAATGGGCATAAATAATAGTTTTTATATACCAGCAACCACGATAAGATGTCGTAAACATGTCTGTTGGTGATAAAAATCCCAGAATTATTAATACTAGTCTGGTTGTCTGTTTACTTTCATAACGAAAGGGAAAGCTACATTTCAGCTAGAGATGAATGAAAAGAAATGTGTAGTGGTTTCCCACTCATGTTTTGGGTTGTCTGATTTCTATCCTCTGGCCTCTGTTAAAAGGACATCTTAGAATTTGACGAGCAAGCTGAATCTTCCTCTGCTTTCTCCACCCATCATAGCAGCTCTCTTGCTCCCCAGTGAGGCAAGTGAGCATAGGGACAAGCTTTGCAGCCTCGGACTCCACTTGGCTTGGGCTGTATACATGTCCCTCTTCTAACAATCATTCGCCTACCTAGGGGTCTCCCCAGCATGTCTAATACACATCTGACTCTGAACAGTTCACCTAGCAACCTGTGGGCAATCTAGGACCCCACCTGCATCGAGCTACATGCAGAGCCCACTCTCAACAATGGAGTTGGTTTTTCTTTTCCTTAATAACCATCAGATTTTGATAATTCCTGCTCAAATATTATCCCAATACATCTGGAATAAGGGCCAGAGGCCAATCCAGCCTGAGCTAGTTTAGGGTGCACGCACAATAAAGAGAATTATGACCTCAAAGTGAACCCTTTGGGAAAACTCCTATTTACCATCTAAGACCTATGCATAATTTGGCATGCATATAATTAAAATCAGATACATTGTGGGAAGGGACATTTGCCATGAGCAAATTCTTGCCTAACTCAAGCCTGTCAGTCAAAATACAGAACCATTCAAAACTATGGCCCTAGTAACCAAACTCCTTCTCCTGCACCTTATAAATGCAAGCCACATAGAGTAGCCAGGGCCCTGGTACCTTCACTCATGTGGCCTACAGTTAGTCCTGATCCTTTTTTCAGCTGTACTGTGTCCTGATCTGTAGCTTCCCTGCTACCTTGCAACAGGTGAACTAATCTGTTTAATTCTTAAATAAGAGATTAAGAATCTGGAAACACCTGGCTTAAACTTGTAGCACCAGGAACACCAACAGAATGAGGGCTGAGTCATGTTGTGGGCCCGTGTCTCTCACCACTACCACCTGTGGACACCCTCGGCCACAGCAGCAGCATTGGTCGGCCACCACTGTGTTAGTTAAATACAGAGAGATGAAGGCTGCGTCAAGCTTCTACTTAGGGATGCCAAGCCAGGCCCCTGCCCCCAAATGTAATTCCACTAAAGCCCACAATTGCCCATGAGGAAAATCCAACTTTCACACGGGTGGACATATGGGCGGTCTGGAAATCGACAGGTAATTGTATCCCACCCCAATTTGGCTTTCCTTCAAGATAGAAGATGAATTAGATACTGAGCAAAATTATTGCCTGAGTGGAAAAATAGATGTTCTTCAGCCAAAAAAGAATAAAGGAGGCGGAGGAAAGCTGCGAACAGGCCATTAGAGGGTGACAAAGGCGTCCTGTGTGGAGAAAGGTCATATGCAGGAAGAAATATTCAGTGGCCGACACTGATGTGTGGAAACAATACTTTCCCGGGGTGCCTCTGGCAGCCCCGCAGTGTGTGGCAGAGAGAAAAGCTGTTGCTGGGCAGGCTGTGTTCCTGCCGAAGCCTTCACTCTCATTTTAAATGCTATTCTTTCTGAAGCCCCTTTGTCCCCCCTCTCCTGGCAAAAAGCTGCTTTTTTTTTTCATGTCTTTCTGATGGATAGTTCCCGCATTGGCAGAGTACTTGGCCTTAAAGGGACAAGAAGAAAGGAAAAATGGGGGTTCAAATTCTGTCTTTTTTTATAGTAACCAGGGGCCTCAGGTAAGTACTCATCCTTGCAATTCTTACCTGAGAAATGAGAGCAAAGAGACAGAGCGTGAGGCGGGCAAACTGTGGGGTCAGCATCCAGACAGATGGGGTGGGGGAGGAGTGTGGGAAAGCACCAATAGTCCCAGAAAGGAACGCCAGCATCCGTAGCTGCACCACCTCACACCTGGGAAGAATAGGAAGGGTTCTGATCTCCAGTCTCCAAGATGCATGAGGGCTTGCTGCGTGAAGGATAGTAGGTATCCCAACCGCTTCTTGGCATGGTTCCTCCCCAGGCTTATTAGTAGCCAAGGCCCCACTTCTTAAGCTGTAAAGTCTGATGCTGGCCTACAAACCATAGGGCTAGAGGTGTGGATGAACCTGCCATGGTTTTGAAAATGTTCCTGTGAGAGACCTTGCATATTGATTTTACCGTGTGCCTATTTCCAGAGCTTGTGGGGTCTCTGTGCCCCAAATCCCTGAGCCTTTGATGCTCACACTCTAAGCTTGGCTACGGCTTCCCTCAGGTCTCCCAAACAGGGGATACCTACCCATCCGTCTCTTCTAGCTCAGCCCCCAGGCTAGGTCAGAGTCTCTCAAGAATCCTTTGCCAAGAGGCAAGTTCCTTTGGGTGACTGTGAGTGGTCCTCGTTCGTCACAGCAGCCCTATCTCTGTCAACGCTGGCCTGCCAGCACGCATTGCAGTAGGATATGTCTCTTCATTTTCCTCTGACTCCACTCTAAACCCCAGGCCCTGCACATCGCTCCATTATTTATACTTGTTAATAAACGGCCCTCTGACATAGTGGCAGATCACAGTAGGCTTATTGCTACTCATAATTCTTGGTGGTCATTCATGATACAGAGCAACTGTTTTAGTCTGGGTATGAAATATCCCTTCCAGGATCAAATGCGGAACACTTGTTCCTCAGCTGGAGGAAGCAGGTCACTTGGGCCATGCCTTTGAAGGTCATTTTTGTTTTTTTTTCTTCCTTCTCCCCACTCCCTGTTCACTGTGAAGTGAACAATATCTGTACACATTCCTACTGCCACGCTACTCTACCCATCCTGGGCTCAGGATCAACAGAACCTAGGACTGTGGACTGAGGTTCCTGGAGCACTGAGCAATAATAAAAAATTCCTTTCTTGAAGTCGTTTGCTTATACATTTGGTTACGGCCATCCTAAAACTAATGTGGCAACGTAGAAGGGGTTTTATGTACTCTTTTCATTGTTGAGACAAAATACCTGACAGAAGTGACTTGAGGAAAGGGCAGTTTGCTTAGGCTCAGGGTTTGGAAGTACAGTCCATCACAATGACAAAGGCATGGTCGCAGATGCGTGAGGTGGCCAGTCAGGAAGCAGAAAAAGATGTGTGTTCATAGTCACCCAGCCTTCTCTTTTTTTATTTAGTCTAGGATCATGAGCTGGTACTGCCCACATTCAAGGTTAATTTTCCCTCCTCAATGAACCCATTATGAAACACTATCATAGACACATTCAGAGGTGTGTTTCCATGCCAATTCTAAATTCAATCAGGCTGACAGTCAAGATTAAACACCATCCGTGGATATTGCTCACCATTCTGTGGGTGAGATCTGAGAACTAGGGTCCTCACACAACTTCTTCACTTGTCTACTGACTTGGCGAGAAAGGCTGCAAGTCTAGGCTCATTTGAGTGCTATGTCTAGTCAGTGTCCTGTGACCTCTCTATACACGCTCTCCATCTTCCTTCTGCAGCAGAGTGGTCAGACAGCTGATGAAGACCAGTTATAGAGCAGCTCACATCTAACACAAGAGGGAAGGGTCTAAACCTGAGGAGTGTTCATATAGGACATGCTGAGTCATTGAGACCCTCTTTGGAGACCCACCACAACTAAGTCCTTCCATGGTGGCAGTGGTCAAACACAAGTCTTGCGTGCTGGAGTCTAGCCTATGCAGAAACTTTACCAAGTGGTTTCTTCAGTGAGCACCATTGACAAATGTGTGCCAGTGCCTGCTGCCCTGCAATGCCTGATTAATGACGGTGACGGACATGGGCAGCCATAATGGCAGACACGATGATCAATGGCCTCTGAGACCGGACAGGGCCCCCTGAAGCTTCCTCTACCCAGTGATAGAGTGTCAAAGGCCTTGTGAAAGAAAGGAGCAGGAAGTACTGAATGGCCAGGGTGAGATGAAAACAAATTGCTTCTCTTCTCCTGTTAATAAAGCCCGACCCTGATAACCCCAGGGGATGTGTGATAATAGCACTAGTGTCTGCTTTTTCATCTCGTAGCCCCAAGTGTGACTGCCCTCAGGGTCTTCTAGTATATAACAGAATATTGAAACCCAGCAAAAGAAAGGGAGCCTGGTGGTGTAGATGCAGCGTGGGTAAAGATTGGACAGGCTGATCATGTGGCATGCTTGCAGGAGCAGGAGAAGATTTTGTGTCATCCTGTGTCCCCACTGCTTTGGCTGCCAGACCTTGTCCCTGGTGCCAACAGCTGCAGACTATGTAAAGATGTGTTCTTCCATGAACGGGGCTGTGTAAGCAATAAATTTAGAGAATGTTTGTATTCTAGAGAGGCTTTTCTTCCTAAACTACCAGCACACTGGGGTGGGGGGGGCTATCTAGTTCTGCTTAGCTCATTTTCCAATCACAGAAATTACAAGATCTACAAAAGTTAAAAGATTTGCTTCTGTGATAAGCACCCTAGTTAGCTTTAAGTGTCCACTTGACACAGCCTGGCGTCATCTGAAAAGAGCATCTCAACTGAGGGATTGACCTGTAGGAATATCCACTGGTGGTTGTCCCGATCGTTAATTGACTTCCATTCCACGGTGGGTAGCACCATCCCCTGAGTTGGTGCTTCTGAGTTATATAAGAAGGCTACCTAAGCATGAACCTGGGTTAGTAACCTCACAGGCAACGTTCCTTCATGGTTTCTGCTTCAAGGTCCTGTTTGAGTTCTTGCATTGACTTCTCTCGATTTATGACCTGGAAGTTTAAGTGTAAATAAACCCATCCTCCCCTTAGGTTGCTTTTGGTTAAAGTTTTAAAAACAGCAACAGAAAGGGAGCTAGGACAATAGCTAAGCATGGAGACCCGAAAGAAGGTCTCAAAAGCCACCTTCCTGAGGTCCAGGGAAATTTATGGGGCAATGAAACAGGGCAGTCTACAGCATAGAAAAAGGTGGTCAGAGGGAGAAGGACAATAGCTTCCAGCACTGCATGCAGACTTGGATACCATCTCTTGATGGGACTGCACTTTGTGGACTCCATTCTCTAGTTCCTTCTTCACAGGATTTTTTGAGATGGAATGCTTATCATCACTCTTGCACGGGAAGCATCTTTACTCATGGAACCATCTTGCCCACCCTTGGCTTGCTTTTCAACCCCCTCAGTTGAACAAAGATTAGGTCTGGGTGCTTCAGTAGCCATGAGAGGATTGCAAGGTCGGTAAATAGCTGTGGTCATTGTAAAGGTGATTCACAGAGACCCTAGGCTGATAGTCCAGTTGGTAATTATTATAAGTAAAATGTCAAGCATCTTCCTATCTTATTCCACTTAAGGCAATCTGATCTTGTCCTATAACACCAGGAGTGAAGTAGATTTGTCTAAATAATGAAGAAGAAACAGCATATCCAAAGAAGTGTGTATTTTAACACTTCTTAGTTAAATCTTCCCAGGCTATAGACGCCTTATGTTCTCAGGAATTAAAACTATTTTCCCCCAAGGGCCAGAGTGGTAGACACAGATTGAGATACCAAATCTCTCCAATTCTGGTGTGAAATCAAGTGTTTACCTACCAGAAGACCCTTTACTGGGTATTTCTTTTATGCTTCTGGAACCAAACAGGACACTGGAAGCACTGAGCTCAAAAGGATACAACTAAACATTAGGAATGGATTTTTTTAAATGACAATATTTTTATATATGCCATGCTTAAAGTACAGGCATTGCACACACATATAAATGAAATGGGGGAAACTGAAAAAATCTTGCACATAGCCCTGGTATCTTAGGGTTTCTATCATTGTGGAGGGGCATCATGACCATGCAATCACTTATTGGGGTCGGCTTACATTCCATTCTTGTCATGGTGGAAGACACGGAGGCATGCAGGCTGACATGATGCTGAGGAAGGAGCTGAGAGTCCTACATTTTGATCCACAGGTAGCAGAAGAAGACTGTGTACCACATGGGGCATAGCTGGAGTATATAAGACCTCAAAGCCCACCCCACAGTGATGCACTTCCTCCAACAATGTCACACCTCCACCGACAAGGCCATACCTTCTAGTAGTGTCACTCCCTACGGGCCAAGCATTCAAACACAGGAGTTCACAGGTGCTTGCCCTTCAAACCGCCACACTTGGTTTTATTGACTGGTAGTTAGTTCCTTCTAGTTGATTTTTTAAAAAATCACTGTTGTGAGGCTCACCTTTCCTTTCAATGTATAGCTAGCACCCCTCATCAAAGCATCTTCTCTTTGCAGCAAATGGAGACCTTTGCAAGAAACCACAACTGGACATGATGCAGGGATCAATGACTCCTAGGGAGAACAGCCCCTGTAGGATACATCGGCATCACAGCTCCCGCATCCATGGCTCAGGGAACATTGCAGAAGATGGGGTGGGAAGATAGACAGCAAGAGCCAGAATACCAGGTAGACTGTGGAAAACTGTCTCCTAGAAACAGTGCCAGGACAATGGCAATATCAATGGACTTGCTAACATGGAGGGAAGAAATCTAATGGAGTCCCACCCCTAGACAAAGACCTACAGGCAGCTATTGACTTCTGGGAGAAGGAGAGTTAGCCCCTCCCGGGCATGAGCTCCTTATTGACTGTCCAATGCAGAGTTGTCAGCCTTGATGTTATATACACACCAACAGCAATAATGGGCTCAATGGGCTATATATATGTAACCCATATATGTAACACATACAATCAAAGAAAAAGAGATGAATAACTTGAGAGTCAGGGACATGAGGGGTTCCAGGGAGGGTACCTGGCAGAAGCTAGAGTGAGAAAGGGAGGGGTGAGGAGAGGTAATCTATTTCAATTAAAAACAAAGAAATAAATCATTAACTTTAGGCTGGTAATGAGGCTCACACTATCTTTGCTGTAATCCCTTAGCTTATAAGGCCTGCTTGGTGGGGCAGCTGTTTAGTGCTTTCTTCAAGACATAGAGGCCTCTGTGAGCTAGTTCAAATTTCTTGAACCCAGAATCTTTTTGTTTGGGCTGGCATTAATGATCCTTGGGTCTTTTTTGGCATCATCATGCCCTAACGACACCCTCAGGGCTCTCCTGAACAAGCTTGTGACACGGAGCTGGTTGGTTAGATTATGTATGTGCAGACCGCCAGGTCTGGACTTCATTCTCCACCCAGTTGCCTCTTGCCATTCCCCACCCTGGTTCTTTAAACCTTACCTTTGTGGAAACACATTGAGACTCTCTTCACCTCTTCCTAGGCAACTTCCTTTTGTCATTTCTGTGTTACTGTAAAATGGGCTTGGTCCAGTATTACTCATTCCTAACTCTGCTCCTCTTGAAGGGAAACACTTCTAACCTGTTCACATCTTCTTCAAGTGCTTATCATCATACTTTACATAAAGACTGTCATCCTCCTGCACCACACAGTGCAGAAAACTACATCAAGCAAACAGATTGCAATGAGCTACAAGAAGGGGAAACTTGTGATCCACTGCCTTTGTCGGAGGAAGAGGTTAAAGTCACCCCAGACGCCTTCCAGGCCAGTTCCAGTCTCTACTAGAGAATCAGGGGGCTGTCAGAGGAGCTCAATCAAGAACTAAAACATATCACCTTTGCTTGCCGTTGTGTCTATGGTGCTTTTTCTTTTTTGCTACATACCGGCCATGAACTCGAGGAATATTCTGTGTGTTTCCAGAATTGCAGCTCAGTGAAAATCAAGTACATTTCTTATTGACAGGTACTAGAGACCATGATATACAAAGGGATCCTGCTTGGTATGAGTGGAGGCATCTGATGGACTGTAGAAATGTAAACATGGCCTTCCTAATGTGGTTTTAATGGCCTTCGCCTCTGGACATTAGCCAGAGTCTGCATCCTAAGTACTAAAAGATTTGCTCTGCAGGCCAATTTTTCCCTTTAGAGTTTCGCTAAAGATTTGACCTCGACCCCTACGGTTCCTTTATTTTCTTGTTCCAGTGAATTGATTCTCTAGTTTGTGAGGTCTGGAGTCCGGGTGGAGTGGTATTTACCACATTTTAATTGATTGCATTGCCTTGGTCAGCATTAGGGTTGATTTCATGTGAGATCCTAAACGTACCTGAGTGCCTGAATGCTAAGACCAAAAACTCTCTTCAGACAGCGATGGAAAGACGCGGCTCTCTTATTTGTGTTCATTAATTATGAACCAGCTGCATTTTCAGCCTGACAGGAAGCAATTGCTTACAGCTTCCAAAATCACGTACTCCGTACTGGTGGATCTAAGTCCTTCCCTTTCAATAACTTCTCTGGTAAATACTGATAGCTCCCTGCCTTGGCCCAGAGAAGACCTCTATAAGCCAGCATTCCCCTCTCCCTAGGGTTCCATCTCTCCATTTAGTCACTGGCCTTTCCAGGACTAGGTCACTGTAAAAACTACAAGTCTATAAGGAACCCCACATTTTCTTGAGTTCAATGTTATGTCCTTTGGGGAGTCAATGAAGAGAGCAGAGGGTGTTAAGGAAATAACATGGCATCCAGGTGTGTCTATAGCATGGCCTGCCTGCTGCTACATGAAAGTAAACAAGTCAGTTCCCTCTATGAAACTCACAGTAGCCAAAAAGTAATGATAATAATAATTTTCTTGTAGTTGGGAGGAGGGAAGCCACTTGTTTGTTCCAGCTGCCCAGAACCAAAATAATCACACAGATACTGTATTAATTAAATCACTGCTTGGCCCATTAGCTCTAGCTTCTTATTGGCTAACTCTTTTCTTAATTTAACCCATTTCTATTAATCTGTATATTACCACATGGCTATGGCTTACCAGGTAATGTTCCCAGCGTCTGTCTCATGTGGCTCAATGGCCTCTCTCTGACTCTGCCCTTCTTCCTCCCAGCATTCAGTTTAGTTTTCCCCACCTAGCTAAGTTCTGCCCTGCTATAGGTCCAAAGCAGTTTCTTTATTCATTAATGTTAAACACAGCATACAGAGGGAAATTCCACACCATTTTCTGCTGGTGAGTAGTCAATAGACTTAAACAAGGTAAATTAGGCAATGGCTCAGTGGGTAAGAATTCATGAACACTCAGGTTCAAATCCCCAGCACCCATTAAAAAAAAGCCAGGCATAGCTGTGCATGTTCACCTGTAACCCCAATGTCTCTGGGTGTGAGAGAAGACAGTAAAGTTACTTGGGGCTTGCTACCTGTTGGCTCTGCTCCAAGTTCAGTGAAAGACCTTGTCTCAAAGGAATGAGGTAGAGAGTGATGGATCGGAACACATTATGTCTTTCTTTAATCTATGCATTTGTATGGGTGTGTGCATTAGCACATACATAGCAAACCCACAGTAAATAAATGAATTTATTGACAGCAGCTTTCAATAGTAATAGCACCAACTTGGAGCATGCCCAGAGTCTATCAACAGGTCAATGAATAAACAAATGTGGCACTAATGGTCCTAAACTTATAATAGTTTGACAATGAATTTTTTAAGCTTTTAAAGATTATTTTTAATTTAACTTAAATGATACAAGACAGTACATATTTGGTAGAATCCATACTTTAAAATTTGATTTTTTTTTGTTCTGGTCACATGTAGCATTACACCATGTCTGCAAACAATAGTTCTCAAGCAGCCACACAATCACAGAGATAATTTCTATAATGTTCCGTGTTGTTCAGATCTGATGTTTGATGGACTATGCATGTACATTATGATAGTGATCCTATATTTGATTTGTTTTCTGCTTAGCATGTGTTTATCTGGATGTAACTTCCACTGTTTCTTGATAGCACCCCCACATTCAATCAATGCAGCTAGCTATTTGGCAATGAAGAAAATTGACTTCTGACACGTGTAGGCAGTGTGGCCAGCAGCAAGACATCTCAGCGGGTAAATGCACTTGCTGCCAAGACTGAAGGCCGGCTATGACCCCCTGGTCCTGCAGGGTGGAAAGCATGAGTAGAATCCTGCAAGTTCTTCTCTGACCTGGTACATTGTGTCACACATGCATTTATACACTCTCTCTCTCTCTCTCTCTCTCTCTCTCTCTCTCTCTCTCTCTCTCTCTCTCTC
>NW_004949108.1:7340488-7371984 GCF_000317375.1 Microtus ochrogaster | reverse complement strand
CTCTCTCTCTCACACACACACACACACACACATAAATTAATAAAAATGTAATAAATATAAATAAAGGTGTTATGTTGAGAACAAGAAGCCAAACAAAGAAAACTGTACTTTGTCTCTTCTGTGATTTTCTAGACATTCCAGGAAAGACACAGATAATCAGTAGATAGTGATGACCTAGATCCAGGCAAGAGCGCTCATTAGAAAAGGGTCCAAGGGATTTGTGTGTGTATGTGTGTTTGTGTATGTGTGTGTGAGAGAGAGAGGGGGGGGAGGGAGAGGGAGAAAAAGAGAGTGAGAGAGAGAGTCCACCAGTACCCACTTTTATTTCAGACAGAATCTCTCATTGAACCTGAAGTTCATTAGTTTGGCTAGGCTGTCTAGCCAGTGTTCTTCAAGAATCTGCCTGCCTTGGTCTTCCCAGGACCGAGTTGCAGGAATGTGCCACCACCTCTGACTTTCATGAAAGTTCTGGGGATTTGGCCTCGGATCTCCAAGCTTGATTGGCGGACACTTTACTCACTGAGTCATCTCCCCAGCCTTCAGAATAATCTTGAAGTGATTGAACTGTTTTCATCGCTTGATTGTGGCTTCCTAGGAAGGCATGATGGTTGGAATTTGTAGATGGTGCCCTTAAAATGTGTGTATTTTATTGTATGTAAATGATACCTTAATAAAGTTGATTTAAAAATAGCTGGTATGGGAGTGAAGAGATGGCCCAATGGTCAAGAGTACTTGCTGTTCTTGCAGAAGACCCAGGCTCAGTTCCCAACACCCATATCAGGCAGATCACATCTCTTTGTAACTCCAGTTTCCGGGGGGATCTGACACCCTTTTTTGGCCTCCACAGGCAACTGAACACATATGATGCACATACAGACAAGCAGGCATGTACACATAACATGTTAAAGATAATTAACCTTTTAATATTCTGGTAAAGTATGACACATAGTAAGCTCTCACTAAACATTGCTTCCCTTTCTCATTGGGTGGTCCTGGGGGTGGTGCACATCACCTTGTTGTCTCTGTCTCATATTGATTATCTAGGCTCCAAAGCTTGTGACTGAGTCAAGTCTGAATTTTGAGGTGCCTCTCTCATAGTCCTCTGACCTTCCTGTATACCCCAGCCAGCTTTCAGCTTTCATGATCTGTTGTCTTGCCTTTGTCAGCTTGGGGTGCTATAAGGAATAGCACCAGGGAACTAAGGAATTCAATATACATGGTAATGTCTCATGGTTTTGGAGCCTGGAAAACTAGGGCACTAGCACAGCTGGTTCTAGGAGAGCTTTCTGTCTGGCTTGTGGTTGTTCTCTGGATTAACCCTCATGTAGCCCTTCCATTCCATTGAGTATGTGTACACAACTTTATCACACTTTTTTTTTTGAGACAGGGTTTCTCTGTAGTGCTTTGGAGCTTGTCCTGGAACTTGCTCTGTAGACCAGGCTAGTCTCAAACTCACAGAGATCTGCCTGCCTCTGCCACCCAAGTGCTGGCATTAAAGGCATGTGCCACCACCACCCAGCCCCTTTATTACTCTTATGTGGTCAGTAGTTCACTGAGATTAGCATATCATCTTCATCTAACTCCATGACCTCCTAAAATCCCAGTCTCCAAGTACAGTTGCCTATGAGATGAGAGGTTTACTGAAATATGTTAAGGCATTGGGGCTTGCTTGGCACCCATGCTTGCATTGAATTTACAGTTTTTTTGCCTCATACTCCAGAGTTCTGGGATTATAGGTGGGCACCATCATGTCTGGCTCAAATGTAGTGATATTTCATTTTTATTTTAATAAATAAAACTTGCCTGAAGATCAGAGAGTAAAACAGCCTCACTGGTCAACCTTACAGACCAGGAAGTGGTGACACACACCTTTAATCCCAGTAGCCACACTAGCTTGCCATAGAAACTGGGTGATAGTGGTGCATGCCCTTAATCCCAGTACTAGAGAGGAATATAAAATGGGAGGAGACAGTTTACACACACAGTCTCATTCTGAGATTCCTGGAGGCAAGATCACCATCAGACTGAGGTAGGGGTAAGAGTCAGTGACTGGCTGTTTTGCTTTTTTCACCTTCAAGTTGAACCCCAATATCTGTCTCTGCATTTTTTCTTAATCGTGCTAAATTTGGTGCCCAATGTGGGGCCTGAACCCACTATCCCATGATTAAGAGCCTTATGCTCTACCAACTGAGCTACACATTAAAGGAATTGATCTATCTATCTATCTATCTATCTATCTATCTATCTATCTATCTATCTATCTATCTATCTATCTGCACCCCTGTACATTATACAGGTGTTTCTGACTGTGTTTGGAAATCATTTCTCAAAGTGTGCCTCTGGAATCAAATATTGTTGCTGAATTATTCCTTGGTGTCTCTAGCCTGCATTTCTAACCTTTATTCTCATGAATCACTGTCTCAGGATATGGGTCTAGGAGAATCTATATAAGACAGTGATACTGTCTACACAATCTACTGTAATTCACGTCAAACTTGGGGGGGGGTTCATCAGATGCACACACCACGAGTCATGGGAGGAAGGACCAAATGTGAAAAGATGATTCAAGCATAGTCATCTAAGAATGTTCTTAGAGGGAATGGAGTTTGAACTCACATTGGAGGACACAGTATTGACAAGTCAATATGTAAGTCTAGTGAAACACAACACACATACACACACACACACACACACACACAGAGAGAGAGAGAGAGAGAGAGAGAGAGAGAGAGAGAGAGAGAGAGACGATAAGAGAGAATATGCCGGGCAAACAGCATGGATTGCTTACAGTGCATCATGGTTTATTTAACAGGAAATGGAATAATTGATGGCTGAAACCCTTTTGGCAGAGACTGCTTGTTCATTTCCCGGCTGCCCAGAACCAAAATAATCACACAGAAACTGTATTATTGCAACACTGCTTAGCCCATTAGCTTATGCATGTTTCTTGCTAGTTCTTATATCTAAAATTAATCCAACTCTATTAATCTGTGCATCACCATGAGGTTGTGGCCTACTGTCAAGGTTCGAGCTGGCAGCTTGTGCCTTTCTCCTCTGGCAGGTACATGGCTTAACAAAATATAGCCAGGCTGAAAAAGGTATATATAAAGTAGGTGGAGTCAGGGAGAGGCCATGTAGAAATATATATATAACAAAATTAACCTTGAATTTGTATCAATAAACCAAGATCCATACAAATACAAAGTATTTATCTCTATATCATATCCTACTTTAAATGTAAATAAACATTTATAAACAATCATTTAGGTAATTTGGGCATAGTTCTCTCTAAAGTGTTTTCTGCTTTTAGTTGGGTGAAGTATTTTTTTAGGGTTCATGGAGACCTTCCAGGGGATCTTATTCCATAAAATCACATTAGTCTGGAAGAAATTCACAGGTTTTCATCCTCTGTAAAAACAAAAGCAGAACCTCTTTTCCAAATTAACATATCCTTAGGCCCAAATTTTGAAGTCAAAATACCTTTAAAGCATATATGTTGGTTTAGCTTACACATACAATGAAATGTCTTTCTGTACTTATCTCATTCACAGCCAAAAAAAAAATCAAAGAAAACACAATAATATAGATAATCCAGACTGTGTATTTTCCATCTTTACATGACTTATTTTTCTTTACTCGTTTAGTCTATGACTACTTGTACTCTGTCTCTTTAAAGACTTTGTTTTATTGTTTCTATATTCTTTTTCTTCTCGTTCACAAGCCTACACATACATTTTAAAACCACACTGTGACCTGTTCAGATGTTTATTTCTGTCTGAATCTGTCTTTATTGCATATCTGTAATTATTTTCTGACTGGGAGTGCTTTCTTTTTGAAAAATGTTAATTGGGTGTGGCTAGACCAAATCTGTGGTCCTGCTTGTTGGCTCCACCCAGTCCAACATTGCAGAGGCATGTTTTCTGTCTCTGAGAGCCACACACACTGCTCCAGCTCCAAGGTGACAGTGGGTCTGTGTCACCAAGCAATTTGTAACAAACTGCTCACAGACCCATTTAAGTGCTTGGCCTCCTGAAAGAGCCAAAACAGAGCTGCTCCTGCAACTAGCGCAAACCAGGAAGCCACTGTTTTGAAACCACACTTTTTTTTTGCTGCTACTGTTGAATCAGGAAGGATAAGTCATGGTGCCCCTGCTTGCTGCCAGCAAACAGAGTCTATCTGAAAAAAAAAAAGGCAGCTAAATTTTGTTTTTTTGTGTGTGTGTCTAGAATTCATTTTCAAGCTTTCTTGGGTTTTATGTGGATTTTTCTGGCACACATTGGGACACCAATCTGTTGTTGGAGACTGCTTATTCATTTCCCGGCCACCCAGATCCGAAATAATCAAACAGAAACTGTATTTTTACAACACTGCTTGGTCTATTAAATTATACATATTTCTAGCTAGCTCTTATAGCTTAAATTAACCCTTCTCTATTAACCTGTGTCTCACCACATGGTTGTGGCTTACCAGTAAGATTCTGACTGGTGTCTGTTTTCTGCAGAGGCTACATGGCTTCTCCCTGACTCCACCTATTCTCTTTCTACATCTCTGTTCAGATTTCCTGCCTGGCTTTACTCTGTTAAGACCTTGGCTGAAAGTAGCTTTATTTATTAGCCAATAAAAGCAACACATACACAGAAGGATTTCCCACATAATTTCCCCTTTTCTGAATCCCACATCAAAACTCTGGTCATCCAACTCCTCTGGATTCCCCAAAAAGTCTCTCTAGTGCCCACAACTGGAGACAGTCTCAGTGTGGATCTCATGACACAGCTGTAGTAAGAGCTTAGCTGCAAAGTTCAAGGCAGAGCTCCCTCATCTTGTGTCAATGGCTTCAACAAAATTCATGTTCATTGCCTGATGTAGAGCTTACAGTGTTGATATCTTGTACCTTGGGTCACTTCTCTAGTGATCTTAATATTTTATTTATTGACTGATTTAACTTTTAACAGTGCCCAAAACCATCTCATTATAGCACAGTGCTGAAAGAGGCCAGTGTAATAGCTATCCTGTTGTTCAATCCAATCTGGACAGATGTAGCCCAAGGCAAAAAGAGAATCATAATATCTGTAATATTTTCAATCCTATGTTGCAAACAGGTCTTCGCTTGTCTGTTTGTATGATTGGGTATGATAGGTAAATTTCCAAAAATCTTGCAAGATCAGCAGAGGACCAGTCTCTGGACCAGGCTGATGGCCATAGCCACATGATACTGTGCCTGTGTGCTGTGTCCCCATTCCATCCATATTCAGGATGCTTAGAGAGCCTCGTGTTTTGCTGCTTAGTCTTTGAATTTACACTCCACAAGGCAGGGAGTTGTGAAATATTTTAATTAAACTGGATCTTAACTTGCATTTTCTAACCCCACCGTGAGCTCTGTCCTTGGTCCTGAAGATTTAACCTTTTCAAGAAATGGCTTTGGTGGTTTGGAAGAAATTCTGTGACTTGTAATGTTGGTAAACACATAGGGGGACATAGATAATATAAAAATGGTTTCTCTGTGGTATGCTATCCTCACTCTATTAGACACTGTAACAGATAAGCAATGCTCTGTACAGAGTGCTCCTGGGAAGTCATTACATCATTCTTTTCTGAATATTAGGCCCAGGAGACTGAGTGTGACTATCAAAGCTAGCTCTCAAATGAGTACATAATTTCAATCCTATATTATGTCCAAAAATATGTTCCTCATAATTAATCATTGGGGATCAGGATGTCTGCTGGGAGATTGTGTCTTCAATATATGACAGGGAAGCTATTCTCAGGACATCTCAACAATATAGTTGTCTAAACAAGATCCGGGAAATGACAGTACTAGTTGACAAACATATGCGGAAGAATTCTCTCAGGGCTCTACCTCTAGATGGAGAGTTACAAGCAATCTATGGTTTCTGAATGAGGGAGAGTAAGTCTTCTCCAGGGTCAAGGCCCCTGTAGCTTATCCTAAGAGGTCAGCTTTATATTATATATATATATATATATACACACACACACACACACACACACACACACACACACACACGGTGTGTGTCATCTGTCTGTCTGTACATGTATCTATAACAAAAGAATAAATTATCATGTATTTGAGGACTTGAG
The DNA here is from genome assembly GCF_000317375.1 of Microtus ochrogaster. Classification (NCBI taxonomy): domain Eukaryota; kingdom Metazoa; phylum Chordata; class Mammalia; order Rodentia; family Cricetidae; genus Microtus; species Microtus ochrogaster. Next base: position 7,365,888 of record NW_004949108.1, on the reverse strand, counting down.
CGGGGCCAGATAAAAAGTTGGAGGAGGAGAGGTGGTGGGGATAATGAAAATATATTATATTCTCAAAAAAAAATAAAAACAGGTAATAGTAAGAGAGGTAGTAAATATAAGATAGCATAAAATATTTTAATATAACACTTTTAAAAACTCATTGAGAATTTCATACGATGTATTTTGTCATATTCACCACCTCCCTTCTCCCCTAGCATCACCTGGAGGCACGCACTCCTGCCTAGCACTGTGTCCTCTTAATAAACAGGTTTGTAGTTAATGGTCAGTCTAGGAACAGCAGGCTTAAATATGCATTGAAGAAGCTAAGTTTAATTTTGATTATTGGATGCCAATCAGCTTTGAAAACTGGAGCTGAGAGTTCTCCTGTAATTTCATAGCTGTTCCTCACCCCAGTCTTGGGATAAGTGTCAGCTTCTTATATTAAACTCTAGAATGAAGTCCTCAGGTGCAAAAATACAGCCTCTCTGGGGATATAAAAAATATTACATAACAATGTAACCTAAAAATATTTATTGGGATGTTTTTTGTCTGAGGCATCTCTGGAGAGACATTGGTAAAGCCTTTGGGGATTTTCTGAAAGGAAACAGGAGGGCTTGGCATATGAGCAGGTGCCAGAAGAATATTCTAGACCAGGATAGCAAGGTTCAAAGTACAGAGGGAAACTTAGGAGCATGGATCTACGACATTACTGGAATATGCCACCATACTCAGTTTACAAGGTGTTGGTGACTGAACCCAGGGCTTTCTGCATGCTAGGCAAGTGTGCTACCAGCTAAGCCACAGTCTTATCCCTTATATAAATTTCTGAATTTGCACATATTAATATGCTAAGTGTATATATTGTGATTTGTAAAATATAGATACAATACACATATTATTTTATATATACAAATATAGAATTTTTAAAGTTTAATTTCAATGTAATACTGATAGTACCCTAAATTGCCTGAGTTAAAATAACTTTTCTATGTTTCTTTCATTTCTAATACTGGAGTTATTAATAATAGTGTAAGTAAGTATTAAGATAAAATATCCTTCATTATTTATGAAATTTTAACACTTGATATGGTGAGGCATTGAAGTTCTAAGTTTAGTTTTAAAAAAAATTTTTTTAGTTTTAATGGCTTCCAGGGTTCTAAAGGATTTCTTACAAAGAGATGTTGATCCCAATGGAAGAACGGGCACTGGTGGCTGTATTTACTCAATCATGATTCTCATTTTTCAATGCCACCCACCAATTATGCATTGGGCTCTGTTGAAATTGGTCTAGTAAATTTCCATCTTCCTGGTGTCAGGCAGTTACTCTTGCACACTAATTGGAAGATATTTCATTCCTACATCTTTAAATAAATGTGTCCCTAACCCACTGAAACTTCCCTGAAAGATTTTTAAGCATTGCTGGAGATCTCGGTTTAAGTGTGCACATGTGACTACGGTTATACTGGCTGCTGTGTGCACTGAGTGTATTGGCCAAAAGCATTGCATAGGGACAGGGATGGTTTTTTAAAGTACTCTTGAGTACACAGATCTCTTCAGAGAAGCAGTTACTTTCCCACTCTTAATCTTGTAGGGTCAGATTAAATGTGTATAATATATACATACATTGCCGACACATCAGGAAAGCTATTTGTCATCACAGGGAAGGTCCCCAGATTTAATAGCCTGTCTCTTTGTGAAAGAGAAATGCATAACCAAGTTTCAAGCATAGCAGCCATCTCAAGTACATCATACATTGCAGCCGAAGTTCATGGTCATACGCTGAAGCATTCTGAATTTCATTGTTTCCACTCTGTACTATCCTATGAATGACACCATGGGGCACATACGCCTCTCACTTATATTTGTTGTTGTAACAACATGGCTCCAAGTGACACTCTGGATGGGTTTTATGTGTGATGCTCTCTCGAACATTAGTCTGGAATCCTTGTCAAATTCTAGAGGTTGTGTTTCTACAGTGTTCTTGTAAAGCACTTATTATTGCAGAGAGTTATTGAGAGTGTTTTCTCATAGGTGACATCACACCAGGGTTGATCATAGCAATGTGTGCCACACAGTGTCAGAGACACATGTTACATAAACAACAATAGGAATGACATCCTGGATTTCCATTAAGAGAAAAGCTAAACTATATCATGTAAGTAATATGACCTGACTATATTTTTAATGTCTAAAATATATCAAAGTCTTGCTTATTTTCTTTTTTGATTGTCTTAGGATGGCCATAGCTCAGATAGCAATGAATGCTCCTCCAGAGCCCTATGATTTTTAAAAATATAGTTATTTTCATGAAAGTTATGTGTTTATTATAAATATAAGGTAAGAAAAATGTCTATAAAATACAGCTCTCTGAAATTATCATCTGAAATCTTGATATTCATCTCCAAGCTTTTTACTTTCTAAAATATATTCAAGACCATAGTATTCATACAATACATCTCAAATTTTCACTTAATAAATGGTTCCTATCCTTTTAGAAAATCTTGTTTTTGATTGTTTGAGATAGCACCTCACTAGCCCAGGCTAGCCTTGAATGTGCTACGTAGTCCAGGCTGGTGTTGAACATGTATTCATACTTCTGTGATAGGTTCTTGAGTGTTGGGGTTATTCATGCAAACTACCACACTCAACTACAGTCTAGAAACTCTCTGTGTTATTCTGGCAATATTTGGCTGGTGTAGAGAATACCTTCTTTTGGTGTCATCTGGATCCTAGTGTGTATCCTGACTGTTGGCCATAATCAGGGGGCATCTTTGGGCTTGTGGTCCAGCCTGACAACTTTAACTCATTTTTGTGCAATACGAGTAGCAATACCCCCTGTAGAGAATAAATCAGGAAACAAACACCTATTGTGGTTTGTGATTGCAAGGGCTGGAGGTTTAAGTCAAGTCCATCACATAAGGGCTGACCTTAGTTGTGCACAGTCTTCTCTTGCTTCCTGTTTAGCTACCTCTCTAACAGGAACATCCTTAGGGTTTTGGGGAGTACCGATGATCACACAGAAACTATATTAATTAAAACACTGCTTGGCCTATTAGTGCTCTGGTTTCCTATTAACTAACTCTTACATTTTAAATTAACCTATTTCTATTATTTTATATTTTACATGAGGCTCGTGGTTTACTGATAAGGTTCCGGTTTGTCTGTCTCCTTTAATAGTGACATGGTGTCTCTTTGACTCTGCCTTCTTTCTCCTAGCATTCAGTTTAGTTTTCCCACCTAGCTCTATTCTGCCCCGCCACAGGCCAAAGCAGCTTCTTTATTAACCAATGATAATAAAATAACTTCACAGCATGCATAGGAGAATCCCACATCATAACCAGCCCCTCCCCAAGCGCCCAGTCAGTGTCTGGCAGGAGATGTTAAGTGGATACCTTGCTCACCACAGATGAACTCACTCATCCCTGGCTGTCAGAGATGTCTGGGGACTAAGCTTCACCCACTCTGTTGCCCCTTACTCCCTTCTCTTCCCACAGCCATTGCCACTCTCCCTGTGGTGTTTCCCAGGAGCCCTTCTTTTGCACCCACCGTTTTGCTTCAAGTCTTATACTTGTCATTCTTTATAACGTATTTATCATCAGCCGTGTTAGGATGGTGGCAGACACTAAGCGGGTTACTAACAACACATCACATCTCATCAGAGGTGATGTGACTGATCACTGAGGAGAGCCAGAAAGCGGGAGTAAGATTGAAATGTCACCCTTTCTGGAAACTTCCAGTCCTGGCACCTGCTCCTGGTGTCACAAGTGTCCAGTGCTCTGGCACCATCCTGTGTGTGGTGGTACAGGGACCTCCAGACCCAAACACTGGAGGCGAAGCAAGGTGGCATTTGTCTGTGTAACCCATGAGGGCCTAGCAGAGGATAGAAACCGTAACCTGGGACTGCTTCTAGCATCTGGCAACAACAAAGGTTGTGCTGTGCTTTCTGGGTTTTAAATTTATTTTGTAGAGACCTTCTCTTTAGCTCCCAGAATGGCTTCATTGAGATCCATTGACAATGGCATTATAAGCCCCAGAGGTTGGTCCAGATGTCAGCTGTAGCCATGAGTCCCGGCAGGAGGGGCAGATAATTACCTAATTTGTCTTTGTCTTGACTTAACCAGTTGGTAAATGGGGAAGCAATATTGCCTCTTGCTATAAAGAGCCTGTCAGCTGGTCCCAAGCAAGCATAGAAATGAATGTGGGGTTTGAAATGCTTAGGTTAAGGGCAGTTGGTTTGGGTTGTGTCTGGGCTGAGCTGTTGGGTGTAAGCTAAGGCAGCAGAGACAGAAATGCTGGAGCTCTTTCCTCCGAATTGCTACATTCCTCCCAGGCTGGAGTGGCCTTCTTGGTAAAACAGCTGTCTTTGGGTTACCATCTCCAAGAATGCTGCTTTCCTGAGTGATCACCCAGGCTGGAGTGGCCTTCTTGGTAAAACAGCTGTCTTTGGGTTACCATCTCCTTTAAGTAGCATGCCACTTACATTTCTGTAAACTCAATAAATTAGACTTTTGCAGAATTACTTCTTTGGTTTGATGTCAGTACCCTATCTGGGGTCAATATATGCTGGTTCACATCTCCCTCGGTAATAGGCATTCAACAGCAGGGCTGGCAGAACTGGGAATTGAGTTGAACCTGTATGTTGACTGACCTCTTGACAGCCTGCCTTTGCTTAATTTCAAACTGTGATGTTACCAGAGGGAGGTGGCAATGTGTTCCCCATGGAGCATGCTAGCTCCAGGATGGGAGCAACCTGGGAGCAGTTAAACTAGATTCTTCATCCTTCCTCTAGAACAGATGTGAGCATTCTCTGATTGCCCTCAGACCCAGAAAAGCCCACCATGAACTAGACTTGTGGGAGCACAGGTGCCATGTCAGGGCCTAGAAACCACCGATTAGATGATTCATGCTCACTGGGGAGATGGGGATGGGATCATGGGCGAAGGCAGAGTGCTGCCATGCGAGATAGAGGCGTTCTTTAGACGCCATGTCCAGGCATCTGGAGAAGGAGGTGTTAGGCCATCAGCCCTGGTCTAAGCTAGATTTGGGCCAGGAGATGCCAACTTAAAAATGCTCACTGTTGTCTCCCTGGCAATTGTTTGTGTTTGTATAACCTTGTGACTGCAGGCCTTTATGAATCTCCTAACTTTCTGGTCCTCCCTGAGATCTTTGAGCTTTCTTTCCTGAACAGTGAAATTTTCATTCTCTTACTGAGTCTCAAAGAGCCTCCCCATAGGAGGGAATAATTCGGTTCACAGGGCATAGCTCCATGTAGATAGCCTCTGCTGTGTGCGTTGCTTTACAGCCCAACAGGTCAGCACAGACACAAGTGGCCCTCAACCAAAGCATTTTCTAAGCCCACATTCGTTACTAAGCTTTCTCCAGACCATCTGACTGACTCTTTGAAACACAATGCAGCATTGTTTCCTCATTTGCCATCTCTTAAATCTGTTCATTATAGGAAGTTATGACTATATAGAAAAGTTAGGAGGCAAACACTCATACTATTCATCAAACCCGTGCCAACTCTAAACACTTTGGCACTATCTTCGAGGCCATTAAAAAAGAAATCTCATTTTGAGAGTATAATGGAAGCAACACTATCAGCGGTTCTGTATTTTGCCCCGCCCTCTTTTTATATTGTTTCTGTTTCTTCACTTTACTAAAAGCCACTGTTATAAACATCCAGTCCTGGAAAAGACAGCTATGTTTTCCCCATTGCATTTGGCCAGTGTCCTCACTGTCACAACTTCCTGTGTCTGTATCCTTCTTGGAACCTGGTTTATGTGATAAGCTCACAGGATGCCTGTACTGTCTCTCTGCCTGTGGTTCAAGGACATCAGAGAGCCTAAGGGAGTGTTTTGGAATTGTGGGCATCACAGAGCTCAGGTGCCTGCGGGAAGCTGGGCACTGTCTTACAGCCCATTCGTCCCTATCTCTTCCCTATCTCTTAAGCCTTAAAAGCACTCAGTCTGTCAGGCTTGAACTTAAGGCCAGAGGCTTGGCTTTGCTTCCATTACAAATGTCTTGAGCCATCCAGGCTCTTAATAAGAAAATTGATTCCGGCCCAGGCTTAATCCCCTAGGTGCATTTTCCCCCATGACAGCAAGTTCATGACTCTGTCTTATCTGATTTAGATGTTTTGAAAATGTGTTCTTTGACAAGAGTTAATTAAAGAGGATTGCACCTAGGTAGGAACACCCCTACCATTTCCATAACAAATACTATTATTACCAGGAGCAATGCGTTTTTTGTTCTATTGATGTCTTTTATGGTGGTGTCATAAAAAGAAGATTATGACTCTTGTTATGAGGCAGATGGAGAGAAAGACACATTTTGATTACCGGAGAAGGGAATATGTTCTTTCCAAATGTTACCCTAACAGTCATCGAGGGCTGGACAGGACACAAACTGGAGGGCTAGGCAAATGACTTTTTCATGATCCTGGTTTTATCGGGACTTTTCTTTGTCTGTTTTAAAACGAGAGTTGTCAAATGTGAGGCTGGTTTCTCACTTTGGCCCCAAACCAAGGCCTCTAAAACTGATACGTCAAAATTCATCCAGTGTGTTTCCCCATTTAGTAACCAGCAAGTAAGCTTATTTTTTTAATCCATTATAATTAAGAAGCACTTAAAATATTCAGTGTGTTGTGGGAATCATTCACTAGAAATATGCTTTGAATGGGAAGAGCTGTACTTTTTTTTTTTTGCTGTTACAAATTGGAGGGAAAAGTTTTTATATTTAAAAAGCCAGTTGTGACTCCTCCCATTTGAGCATATTCTCCACATCTAATTATCATTTAAAAAAACATTTTACCTAACTTTATGTTTGTTAACTCTGTGGTTATAATGTAACTGATCTGAACTTCTCTTTCTAAATAGAGCATTTCCCTCCACGTTTCCTACTTATGTAAACAACACAGACAAACCCCGGGTGGAGAAGTCTCTATTGGTTCTTGTTTCCACTAGAGTTTGGAAGGTTGCCTCATGGTTGAAGACTGTTTGGGCTTGGGAGGTGGGCTCTGGCTAGGTCCCTAGGGGGCGCCCTTGGAAGGTTCTCTCTGCTTCCTGGTGTACACACCTGCCATCTTGCACTCCCTCTGCCTCGGAGCTGTTCCTTCTGACCCCGCCTTTCTCCACTGTCCTGATTAGTGCTTATTGCCATCTTCAGGTCACCTGGGGGAGGAGGGTCTTTCAACTGAAGAATTACCTAGGTCTCTGGCCTCTGGGCAGTCTGGGTAGCATTTTCTTGATTGTTAATTGATGTAGGAAGAAGGCCCAGCCCCCTGTGGGTGGTGCCCTCCCTATGCAGGTAGACTTGGGCTATACAAGAGAGCCAGGGAAGCAGGAGCCTGTAAACTAGCCAAGAAGCAGCATTCCTCCATGGTTTGTGTTTCAGGTTGTGCCCTAAGTTCCCTCAATGGTGGACTGTGATCTGGAAAAGCAGGCAGAATAAACCCTCTCCTCTCTCAGGTTGGATCTATTGGGTATTCTTTTGGAGTGATGCAAGCACAGCTAACAGGGTCTCTGGGTAACCTCCTGGAATCAGCTTAGGAAGAGAACCGACAGGGCTAAATCATTTCAGCATACTGCCAATGAGCTTTCCAGAAAGTCATGCCAATTTATACATTTATGAACATATGGGGAATGTGCTAAACCTTTGTCTATATCTACACAGCAGAAATAAATTGACCCTTATTTTAGTTCTATGTCTTTGATAAGAGACTGTAGAGTTCTGGATTGCACTGTGATAGGAAATTAATATTAATACTAGTTAATATTTGTATGTGTGTGGGCATGTGCATGTTTGTGCAAGTGTATATTGTGCTTGCATATGGTGACTATGGTGGTTTGAACAGGTCTAGCCCCATGGACTTACACTTTTGAATGTTTGGCCTGTAGGGATGGCACTATTAGGAGGTATGGCCTTGTTGGAGGGGGTATGGCCTTGTTGAAAGAAGGGTGTCCCTGTGAGGGTAGACTTTGAGGTCTCATATGCTCAAGCTATGCCCAGTGTCACAGTTCACTTCCTGTTGCCCATGGACCAAGATAAAATCTCAGTGACTTCTCTAGAACCACGTCTACCTGCATGCTGTCATGCTTCTCACCATGACAATAATGGACTTGAAACTGTAAGCCAGCCCCAACTAAATGTGTTCCCTTATAAGAGCTGTTGTGGTCATGGTGTCTCTTCACAGCAATAGAAACCCTGTCTAAGAGAGGCCGAGGTATTGATCCTCTCTGGAAGCTCTCCACCTTACATTCTTTGAGATTTTGTCTCTCAACTGACCTGGAGCTGGCTTGCCAGTGTGTCCCCGGAATCCTCCTGTCTCTATGTCCCCAATGCTGGGAATAAAAACATGTCACCACACCTAACTTTTCATGTATGTGCCAGGAATCAAACCGAGGTCCTCAGACTTGCATGGCAACCACTTTATTGACTGTTGCATTTGAGTAACATTTTAGAATATTTTCATTTATATTCCACACTTTGATAAAGTACGGTGTTATGTTGGTTATTTTGCCTCTTCCTTCACAATCAGAATTGATGGTGATGACCAAATAGATGTAAAGAGGGATTTCAATTTGAACCAAGAAATAATCCTGTAATATGGAAATCTGTGAAGCCCAAATTGACATTTTCCCTTTTCTTCAAAAACAACAAACAAAAAACACTGCCTTCATGTAGAGTCAATTATCCAGAGCAGATTATGTTTTTAGTTTGAACTAATTGTCTATGAATTGGACATACTGGAGGAAGCGCCAGCTGTGTCTGTAGATGGGAGAATCTTACCAGCCGGGGAAGAAGCACGTTACTGCAGAGAGAGGAGCTTCAGAGGTAACCTGAAAAGCCTAGAGGAATGTAGAGGCTTGTAATGTCTTTGCAGAATGAAATAGAGGGGGAGGAACAAAGTACCAGAGGCAATTAATACATTTCTTCGGAAGCTAATTCACAAAACTTTATCATGAACTCTGAAGTCTCGTTCTTTGTTTCTGGTCCAATCTGCCTTGTGTTTCGCTCAGCTAATTAATTAGAGCATGCATTGAGTACTTGCCAAGGGTGTGCAATTTGTCATGCCTGGGATGCCGAAACCATCGTAGGCAAATTTTTGTTTTTTTTAAGATGTATGCCATTAGCTCCTAGGGGAAGCGTTGAAAGTACTCCTTTTTTTACTTGGAGCTCTTTAAAACCAACGGCTAGGTGGGTATTTTATTGACAGGCAGTTGAAATGGAGACACAGTGTGGTGCATTAGAAAAATAATATCTGAGCTCAGAGTCATACTGTGCTTCTGGGACCAAGGCCTCAGGTTTCCCCACTCACAGTTACCTGCATCTAGGTTTAGGTAATTGAATTAGATGGTTTTGGAGGGAGCTCAGTCAGTAGGCTCAGGACTCCAGAACATTGAAGAAGGTTTATGCTTTCAGGAACTTATCAGGAATGCAAGAGAAAGCTATTTTGTCTCTAGCATGATTTGCATTTGATGACGATTGTGGATAAGGAATGAATGAGGACCATCCTTTTTGTCAGGGCCAAGCATCTAAAGCATCCCACTGACATCCCACTGACCCCCGCCATCCTGAAGCTCTTAGCAAGGAGGGAAGCCCCTAAAGACTGTGAAGGCCCCATAAGGCTGGAGTGTGAAAACCATTTGAAATGCCTTTTATCTAATGCCACAGGGCTCAGAAATAAAGACCTCTTGCCTGCTGTGGCTTCTTCAGATATGGTGTGGGGATTTTGCTCAGTGTGACTGTCAGTGTAAACACACCTCTGGTGTCAGCCTCCGAATGCCCTATATGGAGGGATTTCCTAGGCTCGGACAGCTCTCAGAGGACGGGAAACACTTGGTGAGGACACCTTTGCCTGTTCTAACTGCTTTTCTATTTAGAGAATCACTTCAAAGCTGCCTTAATAGTTTCGCCAGTAGTGTGGGGGTTAAGTGCAAGGATAGCATCTTCCTTTTCCTTTGGGTTTTTGTAGTTGGGACAGATCTGATTATATCTCGCAGTGTCTATATTGGAAATATCTACCTGCTTGGGGACTGGATTGGACTATGAATGCTGAGATCAGTGCTGTAAAATTTGTCATGGTTCTCATGCACACAAACTGTGTGTGTGTTTTGTGTGTGTGCGTGCTGTGTATGTCTGTGTGTGTGTCTCTCTCTCTCTCTGTGTAGACCTGAGAGCTTGATGCCAGGTATCTTCTTCAATTGTTTCACATTAGACTTTGAGATAGGATTTCTCTCTGAACCTGAAGCTTATAGGCACTTGTATGGCTGCGATCCCAGGGATACTCTGGCCTTTGCCTCCATGGCTCTGGGACTGCAGACATGTACTGCCATCCCAAGTTGTTTGCATGGGTGCTGGGGATCCATAATTAGGTCTCTTGCTGATGAAGACACACTGTATTGATGGCACCATGTCTCTGGCCCCAGTGTGTATGTCTTATCAAGGTTACTTGTATTCACAGAAATGAAAACCAAGCTCACATTGTCACTTGGGTCTTGCATGCTTTCCCAGAGCTCTCGTGACTTGATACCCAGTGTTGGCTGTATTAGGAACAGTGAGTCTTTCAGGAGGTGGGTGTAGTGGAAGGGATTACATCACTGCCAGGGTGTCATTGAAAGACATACTGGAACTCTGTCCCTTTCCTTTATCCTGTTGCTTCTCAATCTCTACAGTGTGAGTGGTTTCTGTCTAACACATGCTCTCTATTACGTTGATCTGCCCTGCCGCTGGCTGAAAGTGACAGGGTCAAGTACCAGTGGGATAAAACTTTTGAAATCACTGACCGAAGTAAGCCTTTTCACATTTTAAAGCTTATTTTCTTGGGTATTTTGTCATAGCAATGGAAAGCTGGCTAGCACATCTGAGGAAATCCTTACAGAACCAAACTGAATCACCCACAGAGGATAGTGCGTGTGCGTGTGAGTGTGCATGCATGCATGTGTGTGTGTGTGTGTGTTCCTCAGTGGAGAAAGGCAAGTTATTACCATGTTCCCAGATTTCTGCAAATGGGTTGAAAGTGACTGCCACGCCCGTGGAAGATTGCAGAACCCAAAGTGGCAGACAGGGACTTTGTGCTGTGCTTCTGCTGTCTCTACCTGGGGTCCTCCCTATGTTCATAGCCGGAACAAAGTTTGACAAACTTAGGTCACTTACTATACCAATCTTCTAAATAACATCGATTTCACATAAGACCCTAATTTCCAGATTTCCAGACTCTCTTTGAAGAGTTACCTATGACACCGAGCCAGCTTTCCCACAGCAATGGCCCTGGAGCTGTGTGTAGGGCTCTCGGTATCCGGCCCAGCCTATGATGTTCTGGGTGGGGTTTCCTACTCCAAACACTACTTATTGCACATGCCTATGACCGCTATAGTGGTGGCCCTGGCTGTGAACCAGTGCTCTGAACACTAGTCTGGACAAGTCTTCTCTCTTCCTTGGGTATCAGTTTCCCCAGAAGCAAAATGAGGAACTGACTGCCAAAGAGATGCAAACTCAGATTCATGATCCTAGGCTAGTGAGGAATTTAAAAGCACTTCCTCCAGTTATATATTAGAAGGCAGGTACATTTCTCCATGCATAGGTAAGTCTAATATTAATGAAAAATTTACAAAGCCATTTGTAATGTTATAGCGGAGTTCAGTCTTGCAGGGACAGAGAAGACCTGGGGTTCAGGGTGGTGGATATGTGTGGGAGAAGGTTTTGCTGTGGAATTTGTCATCAGCTTCCCTGCTGCCCAGGTAGTTTCACAGACACCTTTGAGTTGTACTTGTCTGGTATTGACTGTAAATATATTGGCTCATATATTTTTTTGCTGTTTTGTGGACCTGATTATGATCCTGAATTTTCTCATATTTTATGTTGCATCCAAGTTGGGTTTGAGGTGTGAAAAGAAGACCTGGACTTGGTCCTGCCTGGGATCTGTCATAGACATATTCTCCTGGTCCCACTTATGTCTGTTTCTAACTCTGTGAGGCGGATCACTATTTTTTCTGTTCCTAGGATTCTGTGTTCTTAAGGGTCATCTTATGTTCAATGGACATATCAAGGAAACCTCCAGAAGAGAAGTCAGATTTCCATCCCTCAATAGCTCTGCAGTGTTGTAAGGCTCTATGCAGACCCAACAGTGTTTGTCAGCAAGTTGCGTCTGTCAGCTTTCTGTTGCCAGAAAGAAATTAACAATAATAAGACAAATTCCAGACTCACAATTCCAGACATCTTAGCACACCATCAGGCCAAGCTGCTGGTTTTCAGCCTGTATCCAGGAAGCCCATCTTAGCTGGTAGAGCATGGTGAACCGGGCTGTTCACCTCGCTATGTCAGGAAGCAAAGAGAGCAAAGAAGGAGCAGGCCCACAATTTCCTTTAAGAGCACACTTACAGTGGTCCAAAATCTTCCTTCCAGACCCCCATCTCTGTATTCCACCACCACTGAATGGCACCAAGTCAGGGCTAAGCTTCTAACATGTGGGCCTTTATCTCTTGTTATGTGATAGCAAGTGGTGAGTTCATTCCTGACATCCCGGGCTCTGGCTAACTCTAAGTTTTCTGGGATTATTGATTGAATGATTATTGATTGAATCAATAACCTTTTACACAATTTCTCTGATTATGAAGGTACATGCCACTGTTCGTAGTTCTCTTTGTTTCCATCACTATCCTGCATATTTTATTTGTCATAGTCAACCTATGCAATATCTTTCCTTCTCTTTTACAAACACCAGAACGACTTCTGGGAGGCATTGAGTACCTTTCCTAGGCTGCAGAGCTGCTAAGTCCAGAGCTGAGAGTGACACCTAGAGACATTGTGGATCCAAATGATAGCACTAAGGTCTCTGGTCTTAAGAGCATTGCATCAAGGTTGGGGCTGTCTTTCAGGAGGGCAGAGCTTTCCTTGGCTCTGGGGTGGGTGTTTGACTCAGGGCTCAGGGTGCTGGATGCCCACAGTCACACAGAAGTTTCACTGCGTCTTTAGCTGCTCAGCCTCTGAAGCATCAAGAGAAGACACCTTGAATATTTGAAGAATAAAATTCATCAATAACAGAAGGTTCTAGAGAGTACTCTATTATAGATTCACAGACAGGAGCCAAAGAAAGATAGAGGGCGGAGCTCGTGTACAGCAGGAGGGGTCCCAGAAAGCAGGATGCGATGGAACAGTCTAGGGGCTGTTTAAGGACACAGGATAGAAACTGGGGTGAGGCGGCAGGAGGTAGGGGTGGGCTGATCAGTCCAATTGACCCAACCACCAGATGTCTCCACACAGTTTCGGTCAAGGCCTCATGCACACTTTCCAGTTACGGATGAGCGATGACAAGGGACCAGGACCCAGTGTTATTGTAGACTGCTTAGCCACCCTAAGTGCTGGCACTTCCGGGTGCCATGGCCGCGCATGTGCCTTCAAGCATCCAGGCAACTTACATACCTACCCAGGGTCCTCAAATCCTATGTGATCTACATGCAGCGTGGTCACGTGATCTATGCTCGATTGGCCGCATGAGCCCTTGTGCGCATGCGCTAGATGGCCTTTAAAAGCTTGGCACGTTCCACATTCTCTTCCCCCACCACACTTCAGACAGGCATAAGCACTTACCTCTTATTTCCCTCTCTTAATAAACTTTTAAAGTGGGATTAGTTGTGTGTCTTGGGATCCGTTCTTGTAATTTCCACCCAGAACCCTCTCCTGCCATTCTGGCCTCCAATAAGGACATTCTCTGAACTTCTGCCTTGGGGTCTGTGCCCCATGTGGACATTTCCAACTCCTGTCCTCATCAAAGCCAGAGACTCCACCACAGAATCGTTCTTTACCTCCATTGTCTCCACTTTAAAGGGTCACTTGTGTTCCATATCGCAGTGAAAAACAATCAAAAAGAAACGTAGAACATTGAAAAATTAGGTTTCAGATGCACCCCTGACAGATTGAATTTTTTGAACCTGAGCTCCTTTCTCTTGGCTCTCACTGTCCTGTGTGTACTTGTTGACTGGTAAGGACCTTCCCCTCTCTTAGTGTCTGCCGTCTCTGATGCCCATACAATCTACTCAGCCAGAGTCAGTGTTTTGGGCTCAGCAAGAATCTGTGAAAAGAACAAATGACTGAATGACTGAAAAGTCCAGCCTGCAGGAATGGGGGCTATCCATGCCACGGGAGAACCCCGCCCCCAGCTGATTCTCTCTGCCCTTTCCCATTTCCCACCAGCTAACCTCCCTTTTTCTTTCTGCGGATGTCACAGAGGAGTGTTCTAGCCCAGAGCACAGTCACACGGAGCTGTCCAGCGTCCTTAGAGAATAAAGGGATCTCATTTTCAAGGTGTCTTTTCTTGACGCTTCGCAGGCTGAGCAGCTGATGAATTCTCGGCGAACATTTCCCATTTCCCTTCCCGGGTGCCCTGGAGAGGTGAACTGGGCTGGTCACTCTGTCTTCCTTATCTGTAATGGTGTGGTTAAACATCATTGGTCTGACCAGTTAGGGATGAAGGGCAGGCTGAGGAGAAAGCCTGATGACACACACCACATTCGAGGAGCACATCATTTATCTTCCCTAACTACCTCTTACTAGGTGCCAGCAACGGTGCAGAGATTAGCACCTTAGAGGACATATTCCAGAAAGCTGTAGCAAGGGAAGTCCTTCCTTAGGATTTAAATTACCGAAGGGTGGAGGTTTCTGGGCTCTGTTGAGGTCCTTTACAAAAAGCCTGGTCAAAAGAACCTTAATTCTGCCACTGGCCCTGATCGTCTAAACTACTCAAACCTTACGTATTGCTGCTGGTTCGTATTAAGATTAATCAAGCTGTGCCTGCCAATAATTTGAAGCCCACCCTCCAGGACTGCTGGTTCACCTGAAGACGTGCTAAAGAGAGGGGAGGACTAATTAAACACTTAATATGATACTGTGCTTATCTTTCCCAGCAGCCCTTGCTCGCTGGGACAGACACTGACTGTTTCCATGGGGTAGCACTGGAGAACTTTTCTCCTCGTCTGAGTCCTAAAACTGCAACATTCCCTTCCCTCTCCCTTCCTTCCCTCCCTCCCTCTCACTCCCTCCTGCCCTTCCTCTTTCCCTTTCTCTCTCTCTCTCTCTCTCTCTCTCTCTCTCTCTCTCTCTCTCTCTCCTTATTTCAGATACTAGCCAAATGTCTAACCACACACTTTCCCCGGCAATCTGGGCTTTCTCCGAAGTACCCCTTCATCCTCCACGCAGCTGCTTGCTAACCTCCATTGTAGAAGGCATGACCTTTTCTCCTCCTCTTTTTCATTTCTCTCTTCCAGACTGTGGTCAGGATTTACAGCTTTCTAGTGCCATTCTTTCTTTCTCTCAAAGTCTAGTAAGATGCCCCCTGATCTTTCTGCTAAGTCTGCTTTTAAATGCTTGTATTAACTAGACTAATAACCCAAAAGGAGACCTCAGTTTTCCTAGTAACAGTAAATGAAGTTTATCCCAGACCTTCCAGGCTAATTTAACACTGGTGTTGCTGAGAATAAATAAACCTATGGATTGGTGATTTAATCAATTAATTGATAAGCCTTTTATATTATTTCTATGTTAATAAAGGCAAAAGCTATTGTTCAATACTTACCATGTAGTATTCACTATCTCTCTCTCTTTTTTTCTGTGGTGTGTGTGTGTATGGTGTGTGTGTGTGTGTGTGTGTGTGGTGTGTGTGTACACTTAACTATGTAAGCACATATGGAGACCAAAGGTAGACTCTGGGTGTCTTAGTATCTTAGTTAGGGTTCCTATTGCTGTGAAGACACCATTATCACAGCAGTTCTTATAAAGAGAAATGTTTAACTGGGGCTAGCTTACAATTTTAGAAATTTAGTTAATTACCAACATGGTGGAACATGGAGGCTTGCCGGCAGAAATGGTACTGGAGAAGTAGCCGATTGTCCCACATCTTGACCCACAGGTAGCAGAATGAGACTGTTTTCCACAATGGGTATAGCTTGAGCATATAATACCTCAAAGTCCACTTCCACCATGGCACACTTCCTCCAACAAGGCCACACCTCCAAATAGTGCCACTCCTTATGGCCAGGCTTTCAGACACATAAATCTGTGGGGCCATTCCTATTCAAACCACCACACTGGTTACTATTTTCCTACATTACTCTCCATCTATATTTTGAGACAAGATCACTCTGAACCAATGCTCATGTTTTCAGCTAGACTGGCTGGCCAGCAAGCCCTAGAGACCAGCCTGTGTCTGTCCCATAGCGCCTAGTGTGCCCCGTCATGCCCAGCTACTTTCCCCTAGCACCTATTTCTGTCTCACAGATGTTAAAACTACATATGTGAGTCAAGAGGCTAACCCATCCTTTGTAGGTAGCAGAGCTTATATGTCCAGAGCTGGCCTCTTGACCTCAAAACTCAGGCTCTCCTCCTGGGATTTCTACTTGGAGAGGATAAGCCGATGGCTTATACAGGCTGCTCATTCAGTTCCAGAGCCTTCTTAATGGAATCTCTTCCCTCCTCCGGATCTACCCACACGAGTTTGGAAAAGCTATGATTTTGTTGTGATGGATGAAAATGGTTTGATGATCCTGCACGCTATGTTGGTAAAAGCGGACTCTACCTGCATCAAACATCTGTTCATTCCTCATCACAGCATTATTCTGAGACTGAACAAAAATGCAGAAGAGGGCAGACAATTTTAGCCCACAACAATTTTCAATTTCAGAAGGCTTTTGCAAATGATGCTGAAAGAGGTACATATTCCGTGTGGAATAGATGAGGACATTCTGTTCCTACCAAGCAAACCTGGATAAAAATGAGTGAATCCAATTTTCGCTTTAAAAACATTAACAGGTAGCTGCTGTATGCTATTCAGCTATGAACTCTGGGTATCGTTGCCCATGAAGCTAGACACTGGGGAAATTAAGAGGAAAAGAAGATGGGTTCTGCCTGGTGTCAGTTGACTTAGCAAACACTGTCACAAGAAACAGAATTCCCTTCAGACCAGTTCAAAGATAGTGAGACTCTGAAAGAAAGAAAGCCTTTTCCCAGCTATGTCCCAGGGTTATGATGGGGCTTTGGGAAGGCTGGTGATCTTTGCCTGTCAAGGGTCTCCAGAGTGTACCTTTCTCTCTACTATCACCACTACCACAACTACCAACTTCATTACCATTATTATCACTACCACTGCTACCAACACTATACCATGTCCACTACCACCAAGTCCACCACTATCAAACCACCAGCTCCATAGTCATCTCATGAAAGCTAGTTTCTTTAAAAAACATTTTAAAGAGAACATTCTATATTAAATTATCCTTTTAAATCTAGTTCTTATGGTTCACATATTCATAGATACTATCACCCTTACTTAATGACTGTGGAAATAGACACTAAGAGATTAAAAATCTTCCTGAGGTTTACATGCCTCGTAACTTGAAGAAATATGAGTCAGCTCAGATATGCCTGACTCCGTACAATGTTGTGCCTATAATATCTGTCACATACACAAACTCTCTGTATGTAGACAGAAACAATGAGCCTTACAGATAGGAGCCAAAGTCTCAAGAAAACTAGCATATAAAACACATCTTTTCAGAATCACACCAATGACTCAGGGAGCAGATGGTAGTCATCTAAAGACAGAGGAGGATGACTTTGGATGCGGATTCATGATATAGCCCTAGTTATAAGTATGCAAAGTAAGAAAGAGCGATGTTGTAACACTCCCTAACTGTAACTCCATTGTGCTCAGTTATCTGCAGAATGGTGTTCTTGGCCAATGCTTGTGGAGGCCAAGGGTTATGAGTAGCAGGAAAGCCCATGCACTGCTGATTGTGTTGAGTAAGAGCTCTTGGCTAGGCTTACTAGACTGATCATAGTCAATATGTTGATATTTATGTCATAGAGGAGTTATCTGACTGTTTATCCACCCCACACATCCATCTATCATCTACCCATTTTCAGAAAAGATAAAATGAATTAAAGCAGAATATGTGCATAAACAACCTGAGCAGATGTACTACTGAGCATCTCCCTTTGGACAAGCATCTCTTGGGAAAATTCCTTTAAAACTGCCAGAGTTCACTGGGAAAGAATTAGAATGAATGGTGAAGAGCCAACTATTATTCAGGTAGGTAGCATTAGAGTAAAAAGTCTGAAATCAATGTCAGGATGACCTCATTGTCAGCCATAGGCCATTCCACGTTTGTACTCTTGGGGTTCACAAGGCAGGTACTCTTTGCTTGGCTCAGAGAATAACTGATTGATCTAGAAGCCGTGGTAGAAAATGAGGAGACCATCAGGAGACAGAAATAATTCAGGAGTACACGTGATGCGATCGTCATTTTCTCTTGATTGATTCTTTATCTACAAGATAAGAATCTATGCCTATGTGATCTTTGGCAGTCTCTCAGTCAAGAATTGTAGTTTGAATCCACCATCTGAATCCAGGTAGGTTTATGACCCATGAAGTAGTATTCAAGTGATATCATTAAAGCCCCCCAAGACATTGTGAACTTCCACTTCTTGAGTCTTAATGATCTCTGGGATCATTAAGCCACCGTATGTAGAAGTCTGTCAAGATGACAAGTCACAGGTAGACTCTTCAATGTCAGTCTGCCTGAGCCCAATTTTCCAGCTATTCCGCCAAGGTGGAGACACTACAGTGAAGCCATCAGACCGACCTCTTCCAGGTTGAAGTCCACTCTCCAGTTTTAGTGATTCCTGGGTGAAACAGAAGGCTAAGCAAGCTGAACCTTGCCCCAATTCTTATGCCATGGTGTCAAGAAACTGGTTAGCTTGTTTCAAAACCCACTGACTTTTAGTGATGTGTGCTTACATCAGTAGGTAACTAGAGGAAACACGGCATCACTTGCCTAAATTCTGTTTTGTTTTTTTTTTTTTTCTCGAGACAGGGTTTCTCTGTAGCTCTGGAGCCTGTCTTGAAACTAGCTCTTGTAGACCAGGCTGGCCTCGAACTCACAGAGATCCACCTGCCTCTGCTTCCTGGGTACTGGGATTAAAGGTGTGCATCACCACTATCCTGCAATTCTGGGGAGTTTTAAGTGTTGATCAAACGAGGACAGTGTTTTTGCAGAGGAGCAGAGTGTTGAAATGACACACCAGAGTGTTCAGGGACAACTGTGGCTCCAGCCACGAGGTTCTGGGGACTGACACTTTTGTGTCATCAGCTTGGACCTAACCGGTTATCCTGGGTGCCTATGAGCCCTTGATGGCTTATGATGACAGGATTGAACAACCCAAGAACCTTAGGGCTCTGGGGTTCTGGAGGAAACTGGACCATACTCTTCATACCAGGGTCTGCTAGTCCTCTGTGCTGAAGGAGACAGCCCCCACCCCCATCAGGGTCCTGTCCCCGGTGCTGGTTGTATGATGGGACTGGCTTCTTGGTCAGCGGGACCGGCTCATAGGGCAGGAGTGGATTTCTTCTCCCCAGCCTCCTCATTAAGTCAGAATTCGTAGGGCTGTGAGGTGATGTTCTGTTATTAAAAATACCATATCAAAATAAAATATTTCTAAGGAAGAGAACTGCCCTTTTGTTATTGTAGCGGCTATAAAGAGCCATGCTAAATATATTCTAATATGCTCTCAAAGTACGTATTGGTTTACTCTGTGTGTTACATTCGGAACTAGGGACTAAGAGACAACTCTATCCCCAAGAGCTCCTAGCCCTTTATGGATTAAGGCTTGTAGGAGAACTGCAATGCTGGGCAATGGATACCATACAGAGGGCAATGACAGGGGCTGCAGAAGGTCAGGGGAGAACGGGACAGCTGTTGAGACTGTGCTGAAGAGAGCGGAAAGGATGCCACATCAGTAACTTTTCTTGCTGTTGTGGCAAGAGCCCCACCTGTTTCTTGGGGCTCACAGTCTGAGGGTCCAGTTCACCGTGGCAGGGCAGGCGCTGCAGCATGTGCCCCAGGCAGTTGGTCACATTGCCTCTGTGGTCAGGAAGCAGAGAGCAGTGGAAGCTGGTGTTCTTCTGTGTTCCTCTTAGTTACAATAGTCTTGGAATCCAGCCTGCGGCAGGATTCTCTTGATGGCAGACCTTCCTGCCTCAACCTAACCTAGACACCGCCTTACAGACACGGCCAGCAGGTATCTCCTGCTTGGTTCCAGAGCCTGTCGAGGTGACTCTCAATATGAACCATCTCATATGTGAGCTAGAACTCTGTTACTACCAGAGCTTCGGATACTGACTGTATCATTTAGCCTTTGGCACCTCAGTGGTCCTAACAGTGGGGAGCATGAGAAATTCAGGTTCATAGTGAACACAATGGGCATCCCGCATCCTACGGAATGTGTGTGCAGACTGCGGATCCCACCAGCTAGCTTCTGCTCCATCGCTGAGGGACCTGGGGTTGATTGACAAGGATGATGGAGAACATGAGTAATTGGAAGGCTGACTGACAGTTGCAGCTCTGTTTTAATTTCTCAAACATTTATGTTGTAATTTTATGGAGGAAGATACTGAGTCTTAAAGTAACGGAAATATGGACGCCACTTCGCTAGTTAGTGGCTGAGGGAGGTTCTTATTTTAGCCCAGTTGAGTTCTAAATTCATATCTTCTTTCCACAGAGGAGCCAAAGATGGCTCCGCGATTAATCTGCTGCTTTGCCATTTTACAGAGTTTTACAGCCAGCTAATCCAGGATTTGGAGGGGATTCTCAGGTCAAATCGGCCATAACCTAAAACGCCCCTGCGTGCTCCCTGCCTGAAGGGCAATTCACAGAGGAACAGGAAAGATGCCGTTCACAGGTTAGCAGTTTGCCAGTTTTCGGACATTATAACACTCATTATCCAAAACAACCGCGACAACTGCGCATTATGTGTCCCCACTCGTCACGTGATGTGCTCGTTTACACCTCTCTTGTTTCCTCTAGCTGAAATTTACCGGGATCCCAAATTATCCCTTTGGTGCTGATTTTCTTATGTGGCCAGAAGGAACACACACGCACAGATTCAAAGTCCTCACTTCTGTGTTTTTAATGTCCATCTTTTATGTTGTTTTAAAATATAGTCTAGACTTATTTATTTATTTTTTTTTTAAATAATGAAAGGCCTATTGTTCAGAAATGTCGTATCTTGCAGTCTTTACCCCAGGTCTGGCTTTCCAAGTTCTGCCAACTCAGGGGGTCCGCCAACTCAGGGGGTCCGGGGACAGTCATTCCTTTGGTAGAGAGTGGGTGAAATTGACAGAGATGAAAGGCCCCCTTCATTGTAATTCACACATCCCGGGCTTGACAGTACTTGTGAGCACCCAGCGGAAGTGTTATTTTTCTCACCCTATCTTTGAGAGCCGCCTGGAAAAGATTAAAGAGACCAAGTCCCTGGGTTTCTTTGACTTTCCTGGAAGAATGAACAGATGTGGGACAAAGTGCTATTTATTTTGAACAGGAGACAAAGGTGCTCCTCAAAAGACGTGTGCCGTGCTGGGTTTATTGAAACTCACCCGTTGTGTATAACGTACACTGCAATCCTCTCGCCAGGGCAATTCCGCATCCACCATCGCAAGGAGGCCGCACCTCTGACCTTGTCAGCTCCCCGCTGGAAGAAACTTTCAGGGCTCCAATTCAGTGTTAAGAAATCCCGATCATGTCTTGACTGAGGCTTCTCTAACCCTTTCCAGCAATTCCCACTCCACCTCTGGGTTTGTGCATGTTTGACTGTATGCCCAAAATGTCTTTTCTTCTCTGGTATACCTTGAGAATTTTGGAGCAATATTTAAAACTGTCAGAGAGCTCCGTAAATCCTCAGTGGGTCTTTCTATTCCCAAATGAATCACATCAGTAACCCAACACTACATCCATCAGCTCCCACTACTCGACGGAACAAAGTAAGCTGCGTACATTTGGTCCTTTTCTGTATTCCCAACTGGGTTAGCATCTCTAACTAAAGGCTGGCGTCTCTTTCTCTCTATGTTCAGCAAATGGTTGATTCAGAGATTAGCACCAAGGAAGCCTGTTAAATCGAACTGCTGATTGAAGTCAGGGGAAGCAGGAGGGTCTTTGCAGAGTAAATGTTGACGTGTGTACCAGATCAAACACTTCACTGTGAGAAAAATAAAATTTACACTATGTTTTTTTTCTTCAATAGTTTGTTTGCATAAATAAACCCTACTGCTTAGCTTCATCCTTGCTTGTGTGAATTCTGACACAGTGAGCTCAAACTTGACTGTTGACAGCTTTGTCCCATGGCGGCTCATTCCACTCTTCAATGCGAGGGAAGGTAAAATGTTGGGATGACAGTCACCACAACTGGCTCTTGCCCTAAGAAAACTGCTGTTCTGTGTATGTGTGGCGTGTGTGCATGCATATCCACATGTGTGCACAAGCATGTATGTGTGAGTGTGTACATGAGTGTATGTGTGTGAGTGTGTGTATGAGGATAAGTGCACACGAGTGTTTGAGTGTGTATGTTTGTGTGTGTCACAGGAGAGGAGCCTAGACATCCAACTGTAGGCACAATTGTAGTCTTTGCTTAGCAGCACTGATGGATAGTGAAATACATTCTGCTGTGTGGGAAGGGTGACTTTGAAGCAAGGTCTCTGGGACAACTTTGTTGTGAACTTGGTCAACCAACAGTAAGCAATTGTCTCTGATAGGGAGGTGGCTTCTTCACTGGGAAGACTGTTGTGGGAGAATGCTCTTGTACACTGTAAAGATTTGTCACTTGTATTGGTTTAATAAAACGTTGACTGACCAGTATCCATGCAGTAAGTATAGGTAGGGCAACAACCACCTGTTCTATACTAAGAGAATTCTGGGAAGAGGAAAGGCAGAGATACAGTCACAAGATAGATACAGAGGAAGTAAGATGAGAATGCCTCACTGAGAAACAGTACCAACCCACATGGCTAAACTTAGACAAGAATTATGGGTTAATTTAAGTTGTAAGAACAAGTTAATAATAGGCCTGAGCTAGTAGGTCAAACCGTTTATAATTAATAGAAGCCTCTGTGTGTTTCTTTGGAACTGAATGGCTGTAAAACTACATGGGACAGAAGCTTACATCTACAGAAGACTGATTTGCTGAATCCCAAGAATTAACCTCTGGCTTCATTGGAATTCTATGTGGGTGTCTAATGTCATGTGTCAGTCTTTTCTCATTAAGTCTCATCTTTCCCAAGGGGAAGATTATGTACTGAATTCCTATTCAATTCTAATCATAGGAGAGACAGATTAAACCAATTCCTCTTTTATTTTCTGAAGTTCACCATCCTCCAAATAAGCATACCAAAATAGTATAGTATCAGGAGAAGGACACTTTGATGACATAATTCCCATCAGTTGTGAAAAAATAAGCTTCAAACTCATGGGAATCCTCTCCCAGAAGGTAAAGTGTTGGGGTTACAGGTGTGAGCCACAGTGACTGAATAAGAAAAGTGCTCTCTCTCTCTGTCTGTCTGTCTCTGTCTCTGTCTCTGTCTCTGTCTCTGTCTCTCTCTCTCCTTCCCTCTCTGTGTGTATGCTGTGCACATGTGTGTGAGAGAGGGAGATGAGGGGGGAAGAGGGAGTTGGACATCAAGGCTGGATTCACATGTACCCTTGGCAAGTGATCTAACACAGAAATAAATTCCCAGCCCCAGATTTCTGTTTTTTTTTTATCTTTCAAATATCTTCTGATTAGATCCTTAGGTGAAGTGAATACTCCCATATTTTCAAGGTATGGGGAAGAGCTGAGAGACAGACTGGCTTTAGGTTCTAAGAGTCACGTGTCTAACTGCAGCAATTATAAGACTAGAGATTTCTAGAAGTGTTCATTCTGATGGAGGATAGGTGTTTAATGTCATTCTATTTTTGATAACATTGCATACTAAAGGCACAGTGACATATTTCTAAGTCTCTTTATCAATATACCTCTATATTTAAATGGAGATACACGTTCATTTGGTTGAAAGACCTCAACTGGCATAAATTCATTAAAATGAAAACATAAAACACAGACTATTCTTGATTTCTATGAATGAACTCTTTCATCTAGAGTTTCAATTTTCTGTGTCCTCCCAGGAAGTTTCTATGCATGTATTGAGTCTGTGTACATGTATGTGTATAATAATTTGGGGGATTGTATCATAAATCTCATCATTCTATAGATAGTTATCAATGTTTCAACAGAAAGCAAATGACATTCTTGAATCAATATAAGCTGAAGAGAGTGTAGCTAATTACAGCAATACCATCAACAGAGATCTTAATACACATCAGATTGATCCAACCTTCCCCAAGGACATGTGGTTAGTGGTTAGGAGTTGTTACATAACTCAAGAATGTAATTTCCTGTGGGTTATAATTTACTGAGTACATTTTTGAGTTTGCTATTTATTTTATTTTGTGCATATGTATATGCTTTATGTATGTGTTCCTGTGTGCATGCACATGCCTGGGTGAGTGTGCATGTGTGCAGATGGCATTGTGTGTCTCTCTCACACAACGTGTGTGCTTACGGAGGTCACAGGTTGACATCTTGTGTCTTTCTCAATTGCTTTCCACCTACTTTATCTTTAAGCCAAGTTCTCCCACTGAACCGGGACATACTGATTTGCCAAAGCTGGCTGGTCAATGAACTCTGGGGATCTATTAATTGAATATGATTGATGTTACTTGCCATGAAGTATTATTCATTTAGTTGCATATCAAAAATACTTAGGTTAATTCAGATTTTTGCTATTATGAACAGCGTCACAATGTGTTTGTTGTAGAAAAATTTTAGGACACTTGTTCCAGTTTATCAATAAAATTAAACTGTTGAAGGAGAATTACTGATTCAAAGAATTGTTGGATTTTAATGAAGACAGATACTATCAGACCACCATCAACTTTTTATAAAGCCACACTCACTACTGGGCACTGGTATCATTTATGTCATTCAAATCCCTGCTGTTCTGACAGATAGAAAACACAAACTGTGCCTCTTTCATTGTGAACTCCGCTGACAACTTTTTATACATTCATGGAAGAGTTCATCATATCTGTGTGTAGTATGTTACTTGGTTTTCTGCTTGAATTCATTCATATATAAAAAAGTGGTTGGAACCCAAGCTTACTGTTACTAACTGGTTGGCCAATCTTCAAGGCAATATTGATTGGATCAGCTTTTATCGTCGGTTCAGAATTTCTGCTTTAATCTTGTGTGTGCCTTCAAATGGACTTGGGTTTATTTTTGAGCTCTTTGAAAATTCCTGTTGCTCTCCTTCTTCCTCAACCAATACCCACTTATTCCTATTATTAAAAGTTTATAACGGAGTTGCTGAGGAACCCCATCTGGACAGGTGAGTGTGTGCTATCCAGGGGTGGAGTGTCCCGGAAGAGAGCACAAACTCCCCTCCCCCAGCTCCTGCTGCAGGGCTGTCTTTCTTTTGCACGACCCAGCCCCCCAGCACCCCTCCCCAACCCGGACCTGCTCTATGCCAGGACCAGTGCTCAAGAACAGTTTTA
>NW_004949108.1:7324052-7333807 GCF_000317375.1 Microtus ochrogaster | reverse complement strand
TATATATATATATCACTTGGGAGAGAAAGGATGTTCCAGTATAATCTGTATTGTAGTGGAGGACTCTCCCAAAACTGCACTGGGAACAGAGACAGGGGGATTGCGGGGTCTGGCTGGCTGATAACCTGCCTTCCAGACTTAGGGAGAGATTCTGTCTTAAAGGACAAGGTATAGAGTCATAGGGCAGAATACCCAATGTCTCTCTCTGGCCTCTGTAAGTGTAAGGACAGACCCCCCCCCCTCCAACACACCATATACACATATCTCCACCTCACACACATATACAGAGAAAGTATGTCATGGAGGATGACAATGTTACATATCTGATCTTTGTGTGCATGCAGCCTAAAGAGACATCATAGCACCTGTTTAAACAGTAAATGTGAAAATGCATGAAAATAATAAAAACACAATTGAGGGTTGTGGTTATTTGCAGTGACATAGGGAATGAACATAGCTAATAAGTAGACACAGGTTGTGTTTCTTAATGTAAGAGGATGTGTGGCATTACTTTCAATATACTCACCTGCTTGTCATCGATGTCGGTAATTGTTTTTCATTTAAAAAGTCCACCAAGCCCATAAATTATCCCCAGATAGAAAGAGAGCTTCTTCTCAGATGAGCAATGTTATACTATGCTTTCCATTCTCTGTGTCTTCTCATCAGGGGATAGGTGATCATTTCCCTTAACACATTGTGTCAAGACTTTTTAAATATTTATGTAGTTATCACCTCACAAAAAGTGAATACGAAACCAGGGTTGAAATGGACAAACATTTGCCTAATTGTTTAAAGATGAGCACCTTGCCTATTGGAGAAATCACAGAGAATTAGATGGATTTGATTAGGTAAAGTTAAAAGAAAAACAGAGAAACCCTGTCTTGAAAAACCAAAAAAAAAAAAAAAGAAATCTTAACACTATAAAAATGTGGTAAAAGTCAAATGAAGGATGATAGAGTAATATTTAAAATATTATGGTAAAGGACTTATATATACAACCATGCTAAATGAATATAAATATTTGCACCAATTAATAATAATAAGAAGAAAGCAAATGAAAAGTTCTAACACCATGATGTCCAATAGGATGCTAAAATCTTGAACAGGAAATCAGGAAGTGAACTGAAGAATAAATACAGTCACAGAAAACAAAATAGGCTTAATCTTAATAAAATCATTTAAAACAAAGCGAATAGTTTAATAACCTAATAAATAAGGAAAATTAAAGGTGATATAAAAATACTAGAAACAACCATAAGCAAGTACTCTCATATTCTGTTAAATTAAAACTCTTGGAAGGCAATAAGAATATACCTCCAGCCGGGCGGTGGTGGCGCACGCCTTTAATCCCAGCACTTGGGAGGCAGAGGCAGGCGGATCTCTGTGAGTTCGAGACCAGCCTGGTCTACAAGAGCTAGTTCCAGGACAGGCTCCAAAACCACAGAGAAACCCTGTCTCGAAAAACCAAAAAAAAAAAAAAAAAAAAAAAAAAAAAAAAAAAAAAAGAATATACCTCCAAAGTCACAAAACAAGTAATTTTAAAAAGTATTATCCCTTCTATAGTGCTATCCAGAGCAACTAGGAAAAACAAGTCAGACAAATGTTAGTTTGCATGGCAGTCCATCCGAGTTTTCATATTTATTTTCTCCACAAACTCAAGAATAATGATTTAATCAATGCCCTCTCTCCTTGATAATATTTTCATTGTGCCCTTGGTCATTACATCTCTGCTTCTCACAGCCCTGTCCTTCAGGTTTTTAAAGAGACTGAAAGCATATAGAATCCGACATCCCAAAAGAGCACATGAGATGGGATTACTTTGCAAAACCGGAAGCCTCTGCCTGCCATGCCTACGTTACTGTTGACCTACTGGTGAGTTATCTGCTCCTCTGTGACATTTTATTGTTTCATCTGGAAGGTGGAATGCTTGGTCTTGAATGTGTGGCTTTTGTGAAGTGTGCCAAAGCAGTATAAAAACTGTTGCAAGAGAAGGGGACTTGGCCTTCTCGCTAAGGATATTGAGTTCACATTTTAGTCTTTCAAATGGGTATTGAAACAATGTGACCAAGGGCATGTATTGCAAATACTCCAACATTGCCCTTTCTAACCCTCATGGGAGAGGGGTGGAGTTTGCCATGGGAGCGAAGCAGGGTTCCCAGAAGAGAGCAGTTAGCCATAGGTAGGAAATTTGATTGACATTTAGCCTGATGAAGACTAATGGGCCTGGAGTCAGAGGCCCTGGGGAGCCATGGGATGCCTCTACTCATGCTGGTGAGCCAATCTTGATAAGGGGTCAGATGCACAGAATCAACCACTTCAAATTACTCTGGTTTCTCCAGGGAACCTCTGCAAATTCTAGAGGCACAGACAGAAGCTGTGAAGTCCTGCAACCTATGACGGACTTGAGTTCATTGTTGGTACAGAAGGAACCAGGCTGGACTCCGTGCACGTGTGAAGAGCTGTGGCCCGTTCTCAAGGCCAGATAAGTGGCTTCAGCAGTGGGTAAATGAGGAAATGGCTATGCCGGGTGGAGGATGGAGCTGAGAAACGCTTATTGTATACCTCTTCTTGCTGGCCTTTTGATTTCCATAGAATGGAAACATTTCCAGAAGCAACTGCAGAGAAGTGCATGGGAAGCAGTGTGGGGGCACCGGGGCTGCTCTTCTAAGCACAAATGAAGAAAGGTCCCTGCTAGAGACTGCAGCGTGATGTCCTATTGAAGGGGTGCTCCGTGAGCACTCTTCTCTGAATAAGGAGAACTTGGTTTCACTGCACCCCTTAAAGGAGTCTTGGGTAGTCTGCGTCAAGGTCTACAGAACTTCATGTCCACATATGACATTGTGTATCCTAATGCTTTTCTTTCTTTTCTCGCCGATAGTCACAAACATCGCTCGGCCTTCCAGCACCCCATCAAAGCTTTTTCTTATGCAGCTGCTGTCATAGATGGGAACTATCTTTGAAAAGTTACTTTCTTTCTCAATGAGACTGAAGATATTGAAGAGCTAGGAAACCCAGAAGCATTCCAGGACTTTTGAAACATGAAAAGTGGAACCAGGTGATGGTGGCACACGTCGTTAATCCCAGCACTCAGGAAGCAGAGGCAGGTGAATCTCTGCAAGTTTGAGGCCAACCTGGTCTATAAGAACTAGTTCTAGGACAGCTAGGGCTACACAGACAAACCTTGTCTTGAACCGCCCCCCCCTAAAAAAATATGAAAAGTGGTTTGAGTAGTCACTTGCCATCTTTGGTATGCCTTTTCTAGATCCATAGATCCCCCCCCCTTTTTTCCCCAGAGTCTCATGGAACCCATGATGAGAACTGCACACAGTTCCCGTGGTGAGCCTAGTGTTCTGAGAGCTGTAGACTCTCCCTACAATGATGTGGGGCCTTTGTCATTTCTGAAGGACTCTCTTCTCCAGGCAATGTTACAGTTTCCAGAGCAGCTTACCTGCTGGGCACAGCAACCAGAAGCTATTTGAGGGAGTCCCCAGTGTGGCACCCAAGGATTTTGACAAATTGGATAGGAAAAGGTTGAAGATGTGTGTGTCCTCACATTTTCTCTTCAGGTGGATAAGGAGATTGTATCTGGGATTTTCAAAAGTCAGAAAAAGACATATTTCTCAGCTTTGGTCCCTGGATGGGGATGGCAGGACAACTTAGCCTGTCATTTAGAAAAGCAAGTCAGTTGATAATTCCATTGCACAAGTTTCTACTAACAACCACTGTTATATGAACATAGCTTATCCGAATGGCCACGGACTAGTATAACAGGCCCCCAGATCTTAGCAGACCCTGAGACCTTAGCACAACTGATGCCATATTAGAGGTACAATTCCAACCTTAGAACCCAGCACATAGACCCCCAACATCTGCTGAAATGGAAACAGAGGGTTAATCCATCAGATACCTAGTCAATATCACCAGGATATGGGAAAGTCCCTCCATGTGCCATCTTCACCTTCTGGCTTCTGTAATTTTGCTTCTTACTAATTGCTCTTGCTAACCAAGTGTGTAAACCAGGATGTGTTTTTTTGGTGCATAAAAGGCAAAAATCACTGAGACTTGGTTACATGACTTAGGCAAGTTCTCTTGGCTCCAAGAGTCTGTGTGTAACATTAGTCCTTGGGGGTGAAAGATGAGAAGAAGAAGCATGGAGTCAGTACTTTTACTCCTTGGTGGTCCTCAGCTATATTCCTTCCCACACTGGGGCAGCATGCAATATCGGTGCTGTTCACAGGGGCTTAGGCTAAGAGTAGATGAGGAGATGTTTCAAATATGAAGCAAAGCAGAAAGCCAGATTCCAGGGATTTTAAGGAACCAGTCCTATCCTCACAGTTAGTATATGAAAGAGGACCTAATCAATTTTAAGCCATTTTAGACATTATTAATATGTGTCTCAACTTGGAGACTAATCATCCTCTCTGTTTTGTTTTGGCCTTCCAATTACTTTATGTATGTGTTTTTCTTCATTGATTTTAAATTGAATCTCAAGACTGTGTCATTTCTCTTTGATTTATTTTTGTTTATTGATTTTCTTCTTCTAGGGGTGAGGGGGTTTCTCAGTGGGTAAAGGGTTTGCTGTGCAAACATGAGGACCTGCGTTTGAGTCTTCAGCACCCACACCAGAAGCTGAACTTTGCAGTACATACCTGCAATGCTGGCTGGGGAGGCAGAGCCAGGTCTTGCTATCATGCTGAATCAGGGAGCTCCGAGTTCAGTGGGAGACCTCTCCTCAAAAGCTATGGTGGTGGTGGTGGTGGTGTATGTTTAAGGAAGACATTTGATGTTGGTCTCCGGCCTCCATGTGCATCCTTCCCTGGATCCTGTTCTTAGGCGAGAGGACTTCAGGTTTTCCTTGATAAGGTATTAACTCTGGGCTTTTCTTAGTTGACTTTTGTTCATGTCTAGTAGCTTCATTGAGACATGTCAATGATAACATTTAAGATATACATCTTGGTGTTTTAATATATGTGCGCATTGTAAAATTGTCACACTCAAGCTAATTAATGTTGTTTTGCATGGCCTTTATTATGCTGTAGCAAGTACCTTCTAAGCCTAGTTTCCTAGAAAAATTTTGGGGAAGAACTTGAGTTTTATTGATTTTGTTTTGGTAGCTGTTGAGATGGCTTCGTGACATTTATCCTTCATCCTTTGAATGCACTGTCTTGCCCTCATCCGTTGTCTTCAGTTGTACCATCCTTGCATGCCAGGAGTCATTCACACTTGAGTTTTGCGTATGATCATTTTTAATGTGCTGTTGAAGTCAGTTTACAAAATGTAATCAAGGATCTTGGCACCTGTGTTCATAGGAGACATGACCTGTGTTCTCCGTTAAACTCTGGCTTTGGTGATGGTGGACTCTTTAAAATACATCTGGAAAATGTCTCTTCTGTTTCCAATTGTTTAGCAGAGTTTAGAAAGGGTTGATAATAATTCTTCCTTAAATGTTGGTAGACTTCATCAGAGACCCCACTTGGCCCTGGGTCTTTTTTGTGTGACCTTTGATTATCTCTTCAAACCCCTTAGATTTTACTATCTTGTTCTGATTTTCTTTCCATGACTCAATACAGGGAGGTTATATAATGTGAGGAATTTATTCACTTCCTCTAGCTTATGTAATTTGTTGATATAAAATTGCTCATAATAGTCTTGCGACTCCCTTTTCCCTGTGGCGTCAGATGTAAGTTCTCTTCTTTTACTTCTGGCTTTATTTATTTGAGTCTTCTTTTGTTCTTAGTTAATCTAGCTGAGGGGTTTGTCAAATTTATCTTTCCAGAAAACCAACTCTTGGTTTCATTGATTTTTTTTCCTATTGTCTTTCTATTTTCAACTTCAATTATTTCTGCTCTAATCTTTATTATTTCCTTCCTTCTACTAACTTTGGGCTTAGTTTGTGGGAGACTTCAATACTCCACTTTCAATAATGGATAGGGCACCCAGACAGAAAATCAATAAGGAGACAGCTGCCTTACACAAACTACCGACCATATGAGCCTAATGGACACACACAACATTCTGTTTCGGTTTTTCTTCCATGTCTCTGCCTCCCATTCAACTGCTAAGAGGAGATCAGACAGCCAAACGGGGATTTTCCATGTCACAACTTATGTATTAGTTTGTTAGAGCTCCCATAACAAAATACCATTGACTAGGTGAATGAGTAGCAGAAATATATCCTCTCATGGTTCTGGAAGATAGAAGTCTGAGAATAAGGCATTTCTTTTGCCGTCCCTTCTAATTGCTTGCCAATGGCCAGCTTCTCTTCAAGTCCCCACCTGGCCCCTTTCTGCTGCTGTCTGGTCCCTCTTCCTCTTATAAGGATGCCAATCACATTGAATTAGGGCCCTTCTTTTAAGACATCATTTAACCAATTCCTTAGAGGTCCGATCATATAACACATTCACGTTCTGTGATATCCTAGAGTCTGGACTTGAATGTGTAAATTATGGAGAAACTCAGCTGAAGGGCTAACATCAGCATCTCCAACCCCTACCATGTTTCATGCACACTCTCAAGTTATGAGCTTCTTTTTCTTTGATTTTTGTATGTATGTATGTATGTATGTATGTATGTATGTATGTATGTATGTATATATATATGCACAAATATGTATACACACACTAAAAATATCTAAAACTGAGTCCATTTTTGTTGTTTGTATATAAATGGTTTCAAGGATGACCATTCTTCAATGGACAACCAATTTTCTCAGGCTTATCCCTGAGAAAAGCTAATTCTCCTTCTCCAACCTAGTCACTAATTGCTCATAGTTATTAAAGGCAAATGCTTGTGCGTGCAGGCGCACACACACACACACACACACACACACACACACACACACACCTGTCTGTCAGTAACTTACACTATTTATGGAGAGCCTCTAAAGGAAGACAGGGGTAGTGGACCACAGGGGAGGGCTGTAGCTGTCAGGGGAAGCTGTGATGAACTGATGTTTGGGGAAAGACACTCTGTATTTCTAGAAATCCAGAGACAAGGCAGATCCCACAAGTCAAATAGATGTGAGAAGTCAGTTCTCAATTTCCTACAGCATTAGTGCGAGGCCCTGGGCTGAGGAATGAGAATACAAGGTCTTGCCCCGAGTTTGACTGTCTTTTGGGAGAAGGGTGACATCAGGGTAAGTCAAGGACTGATACTGTATTTGACAGACAGTGGAGATTACAATAAAACCAGATATCCGCCATTGCCTTGTGGGGAGCTGTGTCTCCTAAATCCTTGCTCAGAGTTCAGTGGTAAACACAGAGCACTGCAGGAACTTCTGGCTTCATCGCCATCTCGTCTTCTGAAGCCCTCCTCACAGAAGTTTCTTCTGTGACAGTCCTATTTTGATGGGACACGTTTGCCTTTCCCTCTGCTCTTTAGTCCTCGGCGTGCTCAGATTTTAAAGTCACGGAGGCAGGACCTTGTCTTTTACATTTCCTTATTTGCAAAGTTCAGTGTGCATGTGTGATGCCCTTCATAAACCATGCATGTTAATCAGTTGCGGCTTCAACCACAACAGACTTTGACCTGATAGTGTCCAAATTCTGACAACCAGAATGCAAAACCATTGTCCCCAACAGTCTATCATTTCCACTAATTGCCCTAATATGCTGGCTCCTCTTTTTGATTCCGTGCCCTTTAGAAGAAATCCATTGATACATTAATTATAGCTTTCATCCGGAGGTTCCAGCATTTCTAAACACTTTTTCGACTTCATGCCAAACTGGGGATAATTGCCTAACAGAGGATCATGCTGGGTTAGAATCTGAGATGGGGTTTTCAGATACTTCACCTCTAGTCTAAATAGCCCCACTGGCAGCCCAGGCTCCTCATGACTTTGTGCTGTGCAGCTTGAATAAGTTCATTTTCTGCTCAGTGATAACACAGGAGAGTAGATGGTGGTCTGAGAGGAAGTAACCTTCAAGGTTGATGGTTAATTCTAGTCCAGTGGTTCTCAACCTGTGGGTCACAACACCTTTGGGGCTCTCATATCAGATATCCTGCATAGAAATTTGCATTACAATTCATAAAAGTAACAAAATAACAGTTATAAAGTAAAAGTAATTGACTTTATGGTGAGGGAGTCAGCATAACATGAGCATTTGTATTAAGGGGTAACAGCATTAGGAAGATTGAGAACCAATATTCTAACCCAAGAACACAGAAGATGCGAGTGTAAAGTTTCATCCCATCTTAGAGATACGCTAGAGTATCCCAACCACAGGGGCAAGATACATGATTTTTGTGCAATAAATTCTAGAAAGATGTGTCTTGTTAATGTTGAATGATGGGATGTTGTCTAGACAGGATAGTCCATTTGAATTCTTGCAGGTAGTAACTTATTGGAGATGCTGTCCCTTAAAGTCTGGAGTGTGCTTCCTGGGGTCTTTGCTGACTGTTCATCTTGGGGACACTGCTAGTCACTATCTTGCTTTGGGGGTGGGTCCCTACCTTTCTTTCTCTTCCCTTCCCTCCTGGCCTGTGTATATTTCTGCAGGTTCCGTGAGCTCACAGCGTTCTTCTCTACGATTTGTTACCTTCCCCTATGAGAATTGAAGACAGAGCCCTTAGTGTTGTATTAAAAAGGGAATGTTGTCATCAAATGTTCCCATGTTGTGTCCCTCTGGAACGTCACCACAAAACCAGCTGCTGAGGGATGGAGTGCAGGGTGAATTCCTACTCCAACCTCCATGACTCAAACGGCCTTGATGATGTCATCTGAATGGCCTTCATTTCTTTGAACACCCAGTAGCATTTTAATGTTTATACCATAGTTAACAGATATTGGCTCCTATTCCAAAAGTATATTACTGGGTACTCTCTGTGCTCAGCATCAGGTTAGGCATTTTATATACATGAGTTGACTTCATCTTCATGACAGCTTTGGAAATTAGTTATGGGCATCAGAGAGAGTAGAAAGTAGTTAGCCTAAAATCATAACTTTACTAAGGAAGCCCTTAACCTGACTCCCTTCTCTGATTCAAGGTGTGTCTCAGCCAACAGATTTGATCCAGTGAGTTCAACAATGAGTGTAAAAATGCAGCACGGATGTGTGCGCTTTCACACATGAGCAAGTTTGTGATTAGTGCACACATGAAAAAGACTCATGTTTTTACGTTAGGGAGCAAGTGAGTCGCTTGTCTGTTTCCTAATGGCCCAGGGCAGAGTTTTGTTCTCTTGCCTTGAGTCCTGGGCCAGTCTTCCTTGGAAGAGATTACTCAAATCCTTTTCATTGTCCTTGTTTGCTGAGTAAAGGGAACACTGGGACTTTTGTTTCCTGTTGTGACAGGATAATGGAACCCTGTAAATACCTGTCATTAATTATGCAGCTGATTTCTTATCCTTTTGAGAATCCAACTTAGCATTTGATGTTATAATAGTTTTGATTACTGGGAGCCGGGTAAGTGTGGTCCTGCATTGGTAATCTCTGTTCTCACTTAAGCTTTGTCCTTGATTTCCCCCAGGACCTCCGAGGTAACAATTGCTGCCATCTCCCCAATTTCAGAGCTTGGAAACACTGAGGCTCAGATAAGTTACAGTATTTGTTTCAAGTCATCCAGAAGCTTCCAGAACTGGACCCTTGATTTGAAGCCCATCTTCTTCCATCTGCATCAGCAAATTGGGAGGGCTTTCATCTCCCTCTTCTCTTCTTCTTTTTTTATATTAATTCTTTTTTTTATTGAGAAAAGGAAAATAAAAACAAGTTTCCACCTCCTCCCAGCCTCCCATTTCTCTCCCCCTCCTCCCACCCTTCC
>NW_004949108.1:7313729-7320959 GCF_000317375.1 Microtus ochrogaster | reverse complement strand
GGATGCTCAGAGGGTGGCTCCATGGGGCCATGCGGTGGGGATGCTCAGAGGGTGGCTCCATGGGGTCATGTGGTGAGGAGCTGCCACAGAGATGCAAAGTTGTTCCAGAGACACGGCAAGGTGGGTGGACAAGATCTCAGCATACCCTTGCCATTCCTGTCCCATTTATGCTTTCTCATTGTAAGCTTGTATGGGTCTGATCATATCCCTTTTATTAACAATGGATGGAGTACCAATATTTTGTGAGGTGACACAAAAGGTCACTCAGCATGGTGGTAGCTGGGGTATGAGTGAGTCTACTCTACACAAGGTATTAGTTTGATATGTTAAATGACCCAGACTTCTGAGTGGACTTTTAATTTTGTTTAGAGGGACCTCCATCTTTTTCTGTTATATTCAGTTCATGATTAATAATACAGACTTTCCTGTAGACTCATGATTATTACTAGCAGGCTCTCTTTATACTGCTCTGGCACCTCTTCTTTATCCCAGTTCAGCCCACAGACCTTCTCAGAACACATGTGTAGCCCAAGTCCTCCTCCTTTAGGGTCAGCACCTTTGACTCATGCAGTGTGCTCGTAGGAAGTGACCAATTCTATCTACCCTAGGCTTCCTACTGTATGTGGGAACCAGGACATATGTGTCATGGTGAATAAAACCCATTTCCAAGGGTGGAGTCTTCTCAGGTCAGGGCACACGGAGAGCTCTGTAGGGGCCCTGGGATCCAGGGGACGCAGTGTCTGGAGAGGACCTAGGCAGACCACACAACGGTTCATTCTCTGCTGCTTATGGGGACATTATATGTCTTCTGTCTGTGGCAAAATTCTGGGAGAGCAGACAAGATGTTTTGTAGTTCCTTCCTTCCTGCCCTGCCTCGTGCCTCTGTGCCTCATCACCAGCCAAGATTATGTTCTGAACACCAATTATATACAAGGTGAAGACTCGGTGATTGAATAACAATCTGTCTATATTGGTCCACACTCATCAGTTCACAGCCAACCAGGTCCCTCTGCAGGTGGAGCTGTGGAATTGACCTTGACCCAAGTCAGGTGGCAGACTTTACCTGGGGCAGGGTTTAAAAAAAATGGCAGGGAACCCTGACTGCCCATTGGACTGGAGAGGGAGGGGGAGATGAGGGGGGGGAGGGGGGGGGGGGGGGGGGGGGGGGGGGGGGGGGGGGGGGGGGGGGGGGGGGGGGGGGGGGGGGGGGGGGGGGGGAAGGGTGGGAGGAGGGGGAGGGAAATGGGAGGCTGGGAGGAGGCAGAAAATTTTTTTTCTTTCTAAATAAAAAAAATAAATAAAAAAAAATGGAAGATGCTGGAAACAGAGGTCAAAGAAAGGTTTTGAAGCATAGCGTTCAAAGTCAGAAGGAGGATGGAAGGGCTTTAAGAGCAGACAATGAAGGTGCCATTTAAGCCAGGGCCCACGACAAGGAATTTTAAAGAGGGAGCCGGAGTCAGAGGGACACAGAAAGGACAGAGCTGCTGCTCAAAGTAAATGGTGGGCTTCAAAGTCTGTCCCCATGGCGTCCTGACCTGGGTCTGCAGGATCAGCCTGGGGGTGGAATCAATAACATTTCAAGGTCATTTATCACATTTTGCAGAGAGAGAAAGCAGCCATGCCAGAACAGTTGTGAAAGCAATAATACACTCAAAAGTAGATCATGTCCCTTTTACCACTTCCTCTACCCCTGCCATCTGTCCAACCTGTACAAAGACCTGGAGCAGAATGAGCTGAATGTCCCTTATGAACATGGAGCAGTCATGGAGCTGTGGATGAGAGTCAGCGGATGAATATGTCCTGGCTATGGGTTAGTCCACTAAACGTCATCCCTGCCTGCTCCATGGTGCGTGACGTGTGCTTATGAGATATATTATCTAAGTTATGCACCTATAACTTTCTTTTACCTTTCTATTTTTTTTTTCTTTTCAAAACACAGTTTCTCTCTGTAACCCTGGCTACCCTGGAATTCACTCTGTAGACTAGGCTGTCTTCAAACTCAGAGATTCCCCTGCTTCTACATCCTGAGTGCTGGGATTAAAGGTGTGACCCACCACTGCCTGACTTTCTCTTTTTCATTTTTTTTTAAAATCATATATTTTTTTTTTGTTGGATAAGAAATTCTGGTGTTTCTTACCCTTTTCACTTTTGAAGTTTTGGCCTGGACAGAGTGTAGCTAAAAGATCAGCACAGACTGGGCCCTCGGGGAGTCAACAGATAGTGTGTGATGGTTCTCAGGTTGTCTTCATGAGACAGTCCGTGCAATGATCTCAGTATCTCCTGTGGTGAAATGCTTACATAGTTTGGTTGTGGAAATTATGCCCGACCTCACCATGTTACCCCAGATACCTGACTAAGGCTGGACACAGAGTGACGCTGCCTTGTGTCTTGCTTCCTAGGCTGAAAATTCCTCTTTTTTCTCTCTTTCATTCTCTTACGGGTCTGTGGTAAATTGCATAGCCCCAGAAGCATAGGGAGCCATCAAATGTACCATCAGTATTCTTGATCAGTATATTCTGAACAGGGCCTGGGGTCTGCAGGGAAAATGACACGAGGCCATTTTTGTCCCTATCATCTCTGGAGAATCTAGCCTGAATGGTTTGGTCTCGGGAGTTTAACTTGGGCACCTATCACACCCACCTTTCAGTTCTCCCAGGTCTGCTCCCTATTGTGACCCCACCACCAAAAAACAGAAACAAGACAAAACAAACAAAAATCAAAAATAAGCTCAATTTGGGTTTCCTATGTACTCACTGGAACAAGGTCAAACTTGCAGTGGTCAGGTTGACATTTGGGGTCTGTGGTCCACAGAGGGACACATTGGGGTCT
Organism: Microtus ochrogaster; assembly: GCF_000317375.1. Classification (NCBI taxonomy): domain Eukaryota; kingdom Metazoa; phylum Chordata; class Mammalia; order Rodentia; family Cricetidae; genus Microtus; species Microtus ochrogaster. The sequence goes on along the minus strand of NW_004949108.1, from coordinate 7,318,130 downwards.
GTGGACCTGCTGCAGCTGGTTGGCACATTGATGTCTGTGGTCCATGTAACCCTAAGGAGCACATAAATGTCCATGGTTTGTGCTGCCACCTGGGGCCATGTTGATATCCGTGGGCCAGGTTTCCACCAGAGACTATATTGGTATCTGTGGCTCATACTGCTCCAGAGGTCATGTTGATATTCTTTTTTTTTCATTGTTATTTTCTTTTTAAATTGATTTTTATTGAGCTCTACATTTTTCTCTGCTCCCCTCCCTGCCTCTCCTCTCCCCTTAAACCCTCTTCCAAGGTCCCCATGCTCCCAGTTTACTCAGGAGATCTTGTCTTTTTCTACTTCCCATGTAGATTAGATCTATGCATGTCTCTCTTAGGGTCCTCATTGTTGTCTAGGTTCTCTGGGATTGTGAACTGAGAATCCCAGATTTGTGGGCTGGTTTTCTTTGCTTTATGTTTAAAAACCACTTATGAGTAAGTACATGTGATATTTGTCTTTCTGGGTCTCGGTTACCTCACTCAAAATGATATTTTCTAGCTCCATCCATTTGCCTGCAAAATTCAAAATGTCGTTATTTTTTTCTGCTGTGTAGTACTTCATTGTGTAAATGTACCACATTTTCTCTATCCAACATGTTGATATTCTTGTCCTGTGCTGCCAGCAAGGGTTACGATAGTGACCGTGGCCTGAGCTGCGGCAGAAGGCGTTGTTGATGTCTGTTTGGTCTGTACTGCCGAGGGAGACCATGCTGAGGTTCATGGTGCACGTGGTCGCCAGAAACCATGTGGAAGTCCATGATCCATGCTCCCGCGGATAGTGAAGGGCTAGGAAGCTACTTTTGCAGAGGATCCACATCTCTCTTTTTAGGAGTAAAGGGCAGTCCCGGGTGGAAGGATAGTCAGCATCACACAGTGACTTAGAGTTAGTGGGGGGGGACAGAATTCGAGCCCTGAGTTCTGCCCTGCCTTCCCCTGCACACGTACTGTCTTAATTGCTTTGGCCCACATCATGGCCCTGACGTTATCTGTGCTAGCTCAGATTTCAACAGCTCGTTTGCCCATTAAAGTGTAAAACCCAGGAAATTTATTCCCTAAAATAATTTTAAATTGGTAGACACATGTAATCATGCTATTTTTTTTTTCTGAGGCATGCCTGGGCAGTCCATATATGGCGGTTCTGTTGAACTTGTCCATATTGGGTTTCATGACCTAAGTTGATGAGGACCACGGACCAGGTCTCTAGATGATTAGAGGCATGCACATGTCATTTCTGGCTTACTATCAGTTAATGACATGGAATTACAAATGCCTCACCCTTTATTTTAATATACATAATATAAGAAGCTTAGGGATGTCATAGTCACTATCACTATTACAGTGATAATACATAAAGTACAGTGGTCCTCGAATGGATGGCTACGATGATGATGTTGGTGATGATGATGATGACAATAGAGGTATTGGGGACTAAAGGTAGGCTAATGTTGTATCCGTGAACCACACTTCTAGGCCCATCAATGGACTGTTTTTAAATAGTTGCCCCTTTACATTATTATTAATTTTCTCACTGAGCTTAAATTTCTATTTCTCTCCCTTTTGGAATTTAAATGAGCATAATATATTTTATATTTAAATATCTTTTTAAAATAACTACCCTGTCATACATTCTTGTCTCCAAATATGTACATGATTTGAAACATAAAAACCAATTTTCCCTGTCTATTAAGGCTCTTTTAATGTTATCATTGTCTTCTGTGTTGGATTCCTATTACAATTGCTTTTAATATGCAATTCATTAGGAAAAAAATACACATAATGCAAATGACTGTATCTATTAAATATGAAACATAATTGTGATTGGTAACTATCTATGCCTCTGCAAGATGAGATGGGGGCGTGGTTAGAGAGCCAGGACTCAGAGGTCAGTCAACATTAGTGATTGGAGAGTTGGTTAGGTGCTCTAGAGGTGAAACAAACTGGGGACATTTCAGATGCGGAGGAGGTCATGTCTATATTTTGTAGAAAGAGTAAGGATGAGCATGGAAGGGAAGGTGAGAGATGACAGCCACGTGGTGCCGTTTCCACCGTGGGGCATTTTGGGAAAGAATTTCAGGCTAAGTATATATAAGTTCAGGACTAAGAAGTGGACATCATTGACTCCATTCTCCATGTCCTGAGCGCTTTGGGAATATCTGGTGTTTCTGCAGCTTTTCCTGTTGTCAGCCATGATGGGTGTGGTCCTTGCACATCACTGTGAACTGAGCAGAGAGGTGACATGCAGCCCATGTTCATCACTTTCTGCGCCCAGCACTCTATGGAGCAGTCCCAATCCACCATTCGAAGCTGAGCTGAGGCATCTTTATCCCATTCTGGTCTCTTTTTCACATCCACAGACTTGACTGTGGAATATGTTAACATGTTTGATATTGGAATGTTCCCTAAGGCCCTGGTGGATGCTACATGATGTATTTTATACGAGCCACATTCTCTTATATATTTATTTGTGTGTGTGTGAGCACATGTGCATGCATCTGTATGTTTTGTATACGTGCACTTTTTTTTTTTCGAGACAGGATTTCCCTTTATATGTGTGTGGAGGTGAAGGTTCAGCCTCAATATGACCCACCTTGTGTTTTAAGGGAGGGTCAGTCTGTTCTGGAGCCCACTGATAGGGCAAGCTGGCTGTCCAGTGAACCCACGGTATCCTCTTGTCTCCCCACAAGTGCTTTGTTATGGTGGGTTCAGGAGACCAAAGTCATTTCCTTATGCTTACACGGCGTGCATCTTTCTGAATGAGCCATCTTCCCAGCCCCCATTCCTTTTTACAGCCAGGAAAACCTGAATTTTGAAGCTCCTTGGGCTCTGAATAAAAGATTATGAACCTGTCACAGATACAGTCTGGCTAGAGGAAGTGCAGCAAGTGCAGTTTCAAAGCACAAGAAAGAGGGATGGCGTTAGAAGGAGGTGGACTGGGTTCTAGTATGGTGGTCCCTTAGTATGGTTCCAGGATGAGGTTCCTGAGCTTAAATGCTATCCAAACCAAAGCCAGCATGAGTGAAAGAAGTTAAGACCAGACTTGCTGAACATAGCGGACAATGAGGACTACTGAGAACTCAAGAACAATGGCAATGGGTTTTTGATCCTACTGCATGTACTGGCTTTGGGGGAGCCTAGGCAGTTTGGATGCTCACCTTACTAAACCTGGATGGAGGTGGGCGGTTCTTGGACTTCCCACAGGTCAGGGAACCCTGATTGCTCTTCAAGCTGATGAGGGAGAGGGACTTGATCAGGGGAGGGGGAGGGAAATGGGAGGCGGTGGCGGGGAGGAGGCAGAAATCCTTAATAAATAAATAAATTTGAAATAAAAAAAAGAAAAAAAGAAGTTAAGAGTTCTGGATAGTTCAAGGATGATGCTACCAAACCCCAGTCAGGAAGGTTTGCCTGAAGTCACACATCCAGTTAGATCTGTGGCTGTGTAGCTCTGGCTGAAATGGGCTGTCTGTGGTAGCCAAGAGCAGACCCCCACAGCTTCAGTATGGGTGATACCCACAAATGAATGCATGCTGTGAATAAACAAGTCTGTGGTCTGGTTTTTGTTTGCTGTTGTTTCTGTTGCCTCTGTAGGTTCCTGCTGGGCTGCCCAGAGCTGCCCTGTTGCCAGCTTCTTCTTTTCCAAGCCGCTCCTCCCTCCCCCACCATGTTCCCTCAGCTCAGCTGCCAAAGGCAAGGATGCGTGACTGACCTGCAGTCCCCATGATAGACGCAGCAGGCATACTGGTCTCCATCACCTGCCATCAGCCCCCAGAGTTCTCATGGATCTGTCATACTTTTTCTTCTGAATGTTCACAGCACTTCCAGGGTTCAGGGCCTTGGAGCCTGAAGCTACTGACCACCAGCCTGGCAACAGAGAATCTCTGGCTGCTGGTGACCTGCGGGACTCAGCAGGAAAGGCCCAGAGAAAAGAATGACAAAGGATGGAGGTGCAGTATGTATAGGTCAGCTCAGGCTTGTGGGAGACCTGGCAGGAAGGAGCGAGCAGTAGTGGCTCTATAGGTGGTTGAACTTGGCAGTGGGTAAAATTTGAGTTCTTGGTAGGCCGATGGCAGCTCTAAGTTGTGGTATGTGTTAACCTCCTTTTTACCTGCAAAACCTCTGCACGTGGTCGACTCCCCCACTGGAGATTCTGCCCACACGGTTTCTCAGTCTGTCCCCAGCTCAGGTGTTTGGGTTGGAGATTCTCTCTTCTGTGTACTATAGCATCACCTGTTATCTATCTACCTATTATCTATCTCTATTATCTATCATCTCTGTCTACCATCTATCTATCTATCTATCTATCTATCTATCTATCTATCTATCTATCTATCTATCTATCTATCATCTATCTATCTATCTATCTATCTATCTAT
>NW_004949108.1:7302285-7313629 GCF_000317375.1 Microtus ochrogaster | reverse complement strand
ATCTATCTATCTATCTATCATCTATCTATCTATCTATCTATCTATCTATCTATCTATCTATCTATCTATCTATCTATCTATCTATCATCTATCTATCTTTTATCTATCATCTATCTGTTATCTATCTGTCTGTCTGTCTATCTTCTGCCACACTTTTTCCAGAGTGTTGCATACTTAGCTACAACTGATCCAGGCAGTAGGCTCATGGAGGAAGGTAAAGTTGCTTGTCCAACTAAATCTTAACGAGCAGACCAGTCTCTACGCAGTGTTGGGCTGAGGTTCCCTGTGAAACGGAGCTCTAAGCAGGGCAGGGAATGGAGGCTGATGAGCTGTGTGTTAGCCAGATGCTACTGTCACAAAATATCCGAGGGAAACCATTTAGAAGGGAGAAGAGGAAGTTTATTCTTGCACGGGGGTTCAGTCCATTGTTGGCTGGAATCATTTGCTTCTGGGTCTCTGAAGCAGAACATTATGGTGTGGCAGGGAAAATCTACCCACAACATGGTAGCTGGAAGTAGGGGTTGCGACCTCCGAATCCCCTACAAAGGTACAACCCTTCTAACTAGAACTGACTTTCTAAAGCTCTGCCACCTGCCAGTAATACCATGGGCAGGTGAACAATCCTTGAGCACAGGGTCCCTGGGAGTCTTTCCTCTCCTCTCCTCTCCTCTCCTCTCCTCTCCTCTCCTTCCATATATCCCTTCCCCATCCCCTTCTCTTCTCTTTTCCTATTCTCTCACCATCTTCCCCTGTGCTCTCCACACCCCTTTCATCCCTTCTTTTATCCCTCCCTCCTGGGTCGCTCTCCCTTATCCGCCCCTTCGGTCACATTTTCTGTTTCCTCCTTACCTGCCGTCGCTTCTCCTGCTCTTCCCTTCCTTCTCCCACCCTTCTCTCCCCTCTTCCTTATTTCCTCCAGAAATAAGGCTTACTTGACTTAAGCAACACAGCATCTGGCAAGAGCCTCCCTTAGCTGTGCCACAGCAGGCTGCGAAGTAGAAAGGGGACCAACCACAGACAGAAAACGCACCTGCGTGGGAGGAGGCAGGAGAGAGTCATCTGAGGAGGCTAAATATACTATCAAACAACCCGTTCTTAAGGGAGCTCATTCAGCCCCAGAGATCTGAACCACTCCTCTGGGGGACATTCCAGATCCAAATACTTTGCTTGGCGGAGGCTCGTCTCTGAAATGAGGAAAGAGCCATGTCGTTGGAACCCAATGGCAAGTCAGATGGGGACACAGCCTGGTCACTTGGTGGCTGTGTCTGGCTGTTGAGCTGAGTTACCCTCAGTCTGATCTTGTAAGGAACAGGAATTTGTGCTTGACTTGGGACCAAGGCTGCCGGTGGTCGTTAGCAATGGGAAGAGGAGCCGGTGACATGCAGGGCAAACCTTGATGCCACCTCACTTCCTAGTGCCATGCTAGAGTACCTCTGTCCCTGGAGAGCAGGTCTGGGGTTTCCCATGCAGAGCTGGTCATTAATTAAGGCCCATCTTCTCACTTTCACTTCAGTCAGTAACAAGTTAGGGAGAGAAACCGTTTCCTCTCTTGTCTGAGCTCACCCAGATGCTCTTCTGTACAATCAACGGAAATAAAATCTCTTTCAGCATTAAGCTGGCGAAAGGACATATAATAAAAATAGAATCTCTTCCCATTTCCACATCACAACACTTCTTGTGGTTTCTGAAGGGAGCTTTTCTTTCTGCCTCCCTTTAAATTATCCTCATTATAAGGATTGCAGGAGCCGAAAGGAAGGCTCAGGGTGTGTTGGATTTAAGTGACAGTCCCCTTAAATTCCGTAACTATACGTATACAGCAGTTAAGATGTTTTGCAGATCTATGGTGAGAATTTTAAAAGTATTTTTAAAAGTTTTAGCTTTTATGTGAATTTCAGCAAGACATTTCAGTTGAGGTTTTAGCCCATTCAAATTAAGCCTCAAGAGCTAAAATAAACATTATCTGTAAAAATATCCCAAACTGAGCTTCGTCAAGGATACAGGAGTCTGGGGAAGAATGGTACCTTACAATGGGGGGAGGGAGCCGGAACTAGTTTAAAGCCATGACTGTCTTTGAGCCTGCAGAAATAGGAACGAGGGGAAACTTCATGGAGAGACAGTGGCTGATGGCGGGAGAAACAAAATTGTGCTCATTCGGGCAGCCACTTGTGGTCGGGAGGAGTTCAACCAGAAGCCGCAGTAAGCTGGTGTTGGTTGAATGAGGGCTGATGGGACAGAAAGAAGCCCCTGGAGTTGCTGAAAGCCTTTTTTGTACAGGTTTCCCTAGCCTTATGGGTATGGACGCGATGAGGAGATGGCAGTGGAGCTTTAGAACAAAATGCCATTCTCCCTCCCCCATCTCCACTGCAGCTCCCTGCAGATGGTGAGGCTGGGCACCGGCATCTCCCGCCACAGCACAGGTGACATCCCCTGCTGTAGCTGGAGGAAGGGAGTGTAGAGCCATGCTGTTCCTGGAGGATAGGACAATATGTGCCAATCCCAAGAGGGCAATTGGTCCTTGGCTCCAATGGAGATGGAAGGAAAGATTCTAATTGTATTACAGTGTCTGACCTGACGTCATGAGGCAGGCGGGGGAAATCAGCAAGCAGCAGAATTCAGAAAGCTTTCTGGATAACATTTTACCTGGATTTTAGAAAAGACAGGGCAAATAACTTCTCTCTGTAGTTCTGAGGGGTAAATCTAGTTCTCACAGGGAATGCATATGCTACGATTAAGCACATAGGTACTTGAGATGGCTAATCTTGGTTATCAACTTGAAAATACCCAGGAAAAGGGAGTCTCAGTGGAAGCATTGCCTTTCCACCAGACTGACCTTTGGGCCTGTCTGTGGGGACATTTTCTTGATTGCCAGTTGATGTAGGAGGGCTCAGCTCCCTGTGGGTGGTACCCCATGTAAGCAGGTGGGCTTGGACTCCCTAAGACAGGTAGATAAATGTGGGTCTGGAAGCAAGCAAGTAAGCAGCATTCCACTATGGTCTCTGCTTGAGTCTTCACTGAGGTCCTGCCTTGGTTTCCTAGATGATGAGCCTCTGAGTCAGGATGAGCTTGTCCTTCTCCCAAGTTGCTTTAGGTTACTGTTTCATTACAACAATAAGGGAGCAGACAGGGACAGCACTCTCAACTGGGAAGAGTTGGGGGTAGGGGTTTTCTTTGTTAGAAAAAAAAAAGATAAAAGATCAGAGATTGGCGTGGCACTTGTGTGGCTGGATTAGACTAGGACATTGTATTCTCAGCATCTGCTTATTTTGATATGTGACTATATGTGCACACATGTGCACAGCTACATAGATGCAGAAACACAGGTGTCTATAGTAAAGAAAATGGTTCTGGAACCCGTCCAAATGGCACCGACTTAGAGACGATTATGCATGGGAAGTTATTAACAGGAAAGTGAGGTACAAGGTATGTGTGTTCTTACTGAACGGACCTGAGAAGGTTCACAGGATTTAGACATCGGAATGGAGGAGGGGAAATTGGATCAGACAGCAAGGATGAGCTATCCTCTAGGGAGTGTAACATAGGCTTTGCTAAGCTTGGGGCCCGGGTCTAGAGGAGGACCCAGAGGAGTCAAGCTTACATTTGGTTCAGGAGATTGTTAGTATATGTGGGACTTGAAGATAACCTTCAACCAAGCAAAATAGGCCAGGCAGAGAAAGGCCAACAATATAATCTCACAAATATGATAAATAAATTCCAGAATTTGTGGTATCTAAGGGCTGAGGTGTGAGTGGTTGGGAAAGGAGAGAGGTGGCCAAATGCACACTCTCAGTTGCAGGATGAACATGTTTTGCGGGTATGATGCTGAGTTGCGAACGTGAAATTTACCAATGTATAACTTAACACCCTAGCACATGCACATAGAGGTGACCTGCGAGGCAGGGGATGTGCTTACTAACTTGGTCATGGCGACGATTTCGTCATGATGGGCACCCTAACTATAAACATTTTTATATACCAGTTTAGCAGGAAATAATTCCCATCTTCACTCCCACTGGGGCCGCATGCCCATCTCTGTGTGTCACTGAGCCTGCATCTCCCTCTGAGAAGGGCTTCCCGTGTGAGCTCCTGTGGAGCGTGCAAAAGACTCCGGCTTTGGGGCGGAGTGTCTGTGGTTTGCTAGAGGAACTGCGCTGGCAAAGTCATTTCTAAGCTTCAGGGCCTCTGTAACCATATCAACGTCACATGCCTTAGAGCCCCTCCCCGAGGCCTTCCCGAGCTAAAGATAACACAGTGCAAGATGAAGTCGGTCTCAGAATAGACCTTCAGGAAATAGCCCGTGTTTCCTTCCCTAGCATCTTGGGTTCATGTTTGTTTGTTTGTTTGTTTGTCATTTTATCTTTCAACTTGACACAAGTTAAACTCATCTGGGAAGAGGAATCTCAGTTGAGAAAATGCCTCCATCACATAGTCCTGAAGCAAAGTCCATGGGGTATTTTCCCATTACTGATTGATATGGGAGGTCTCTGCCCAGTTTGGGTGTGGCTACCCTCCGGCAGGTGGTCCGGGGTTGTATAAAAATAGCAGGCACGGGGAGCAAGCCAGTAGGAAGCACCCCTCAATGGCCTTTCGATTAGTTCCTGCCTCCATGTAGGTCCCCAAGTTCCTCCCCTGATTGCCCTTCATGACGGACAGTGACAGGGACATGTGAGATGAAATAAACTCTTACCTCTCCAAGCTCCGTCTGGTTGTGATCTTAATCATAGCAAATAGAAATCTGTGTAGGAGACCCCATCTTGAAGAGATGGAAAAACCCTTGGGTGTGAAGCCCAGCCATGGAAGGGGGCAGGGTTCAGGACCTTGTATTCCAAGTTGGGAAAGGCATTTCTGAGTGGAGAGGGATGAGCGAGGCAGCTGGGCACGGTTTCAGACAACAACGTGAAATCTCTCCAGGCCATTTCAATTGCACCATGTCCAGCTGGCCACTGGGCAGGGGGTGTTGGAAATTATGCAGAAGGACTAAGAATGGCCGTCCTCTCTGCTTCCTCAGTGCTGTGCTCAGACCCGGCATTAGCGTCTCTCACACACCGGGAGTGCTTTATTTTCTCAATCACTGCTTGTTGGTCTATGAGCTCAGGATGGTAACTTATGGTATTTTTAGCTCCCAACGCAGGGCCCAACATAATGCTGGCAGTCAATTAGAACTCCCTGGATTGATTTGTCTAATTTGAATGCTCCAGGAATTTTGGAAAATACATGATTGAGATTCTGATATTTACGTTGGGAGAAGATAATATTTAGAAATTGATCAGTCTTTGCTAATTGTGCAGAATAGGCCCTTTCCTTTGACATCTGATTTCGATACACCGTCCCTCAGGGAGCTCCTATTAGCATATGACATTTCATTGCTACGTGTCAGCCTTTTCCCAGTATTGCCTTGGTGCTAGCAAATCCATTTGTATTTCATTCCAAGGCTCCGCGCTTCAAGCATTGTTTCTGCGTGGGGGAGATCAAACTATCCTCCAGTGGAACGTGACTGCAGGGTTGGACACAAGTGTGAAAGGCAGCGAGCTGGCTAATTTCAGTTAATTAGACACAGGCTGGAGTCATCAGAGAGGAGGGGACCTCAGCAGAGAAGATGCCTCCATAAGGTTGGGCGGCAGGCAAGACTGTAGGACACTTTTTAAAGTAGTGATGGATGGGAGAAGGGCCCAACCTATTTTGGTTGGGACCACCCCTGGAAAACTTGTCCAGGGATCTGTAAGAAGGAAATGAGCAAGCCATGGGGAGCAAGCCAGTAAGTAGCACTCTCCAGGGCCTCTGTATCAGCTCCTGTCTTTGTGTTCCTGCCCTGCTTGAGTTCCTCTCCTAGCTTCCTTCAGTGATGGACTACAGTGTGGAAGTGTAAGACCAATAAACCCTTTCCCCCCCTCCCGGCTTGCTTTTGGTCAGGGCGTTTCATCATAGTAACAGAAACCCTAACTAAGACAAGTTGGTACTTGCATGGTGGGGTGTTGCTGTGACAGGCCTGACCGTGATTTGGGGAGGGTCCTAGCAGGACTTTGAAACTTTGGGCTAGAAGAGCCATCGAGTGTTGAGAGTTCAGTTGGAACTTGGAAGATAAGAATGTTGAAAGCAGTGCAGATGGTAGAGGCCTGATCCGTGAGGTTCAGAGGGAAGCAAAGGCTCTCCCAGGTCATTTGTGGGAAGAATCTGTGGTATCTGGTCAGCCGGAGCTGAAGACTCGACTGTGTTTAAGAAGAGACCAGCATCGATGAGACGGAGTCATCTAAGAAGTGTTCCCTGAGGGTCAGCACACAGAAGCTCTGCTCCAGAGGCCGCCAAGGTTGTACCTCCTGCTGGCAGCCGAACTTGGTAGTGTAACAGTCACGTAGATGGGGCTGATTTTAAACTCATGAAGGGGTCACAGAGAGCAGCTGAGGCTTGGCACTGTGAGAGGCCCAGGAGAGGCCATCGGTGAAAGTGCAGCCCAGCTGCCACTGAAGAGTCCAGCTTGCTGGAGACTGTGGCGCCGGGGGAGGACTGCCCAGAACAGCAGCAGCTGTGGAGTGGAGCCAGCCGGAGCCTGGAGGACAAGGTGTGCTGCAGAGGCGGAGCTGGAAAAATGATCCACGCCCCTTCGGGGAGCCCAGAAGATGGTGAGTGAAGCCCAGACATTGGACACTGGGTTATTTGCACTGTTGGAGTTTGTATGGTTCAGATTGTGTCTGTGGCCTGATTCTCTCCTCTTGAAGGGAGAAACTATTTAACTTAGTTTTTCATTTTACTTTGTAGGAGCCTAAACTTGAGAGGTTTTGAATTGTTAAAGGAGATTTTAGATTTTAAATGAGACTTTAAAATTTTAGGGAGATTAAATGTTTAAAATGTTTGAATTGGTAAAAACTATGGGACGTTTAAGTTTGTAATATTTTTTCTTTTTGTGACATTTTAAAATCTGAGATCACGGAGATGAACCAAAAAAAAAAGGGAAAGGTTATGTCTTAAAAAGTGTTGTGTGTTTGTTGTGTGTCAAGTTGACACAGGGTCAAGAGTGCTAGCTAATTTTATGTCAACTTGACACAGGCTAGAGTCATCTGCAGGAACTCTAAGACTGAGCTGTGGGCAAGCCTATGGGACTTTCTCTTAGTGATTCTAGTGGGGTAGAGCCCAGCTCATTGTGAGTGATGCTATCCCTGGGCTGGTGGTGGTCCCGAGTTCTATAAGAAAGCAGACTGAACAAGCACCCCTCCATGGCCTCTGTATCAGCTCCTGCCTCCAAGTTCTTGCCCTGTCTGAGTTCCTGTGCCGACTTCCTTCAGTGGTGGACTATAGATGTGGAAATGCAAGCCAAATAAACCCTTTCCCCCTGAACTTATTTTCGGTCATGGTGTTTCATCACAGAATGGTAACCCAAATGAGACAGATATATATATATATCTCAAAGGATATAGATGACCACACCCATTGCACAGGTGAGAAAAATGAGTCTTAGTAAGTGAATGGCTGACCGACCTCTGAATTAGAACAAACCTCCTGAATCCAACCCCGAGGTTCTTCTTTTCTTTCCTGGCCGCATTAGGAAACAACCCTGCTCCTCTCCGTATGCGGCTCTCTGTGGAGCCCCTTGTCAGTACGCTGTGCTGGGGCTTGCCTTTATGTTTCTGACTCACGGAGACCCTCATTACTGGAGCCTTGCTGTGACTCTTCTGAATGTGCGATGTCAATAGGCTTGAACACAGCTGAAATAATTGGCTGTGGGGGTTCTGGGCTGGGAGTTTATTGTTAAGTCAGCTGTCACCGGCTCTTCATCAGTTGGAGGGAACTCAGCCATGCAAAGGACTGCCCCGCCCCTGTCCCGTGCATTGTCGGCACATGGACAGGTGGTCTTAGGGCATGCCCATTCTGTCATCTGGAAACTCGATAATGAGGAACACTACTTCTTCCGGGTCAGCACGCACCGGGGACTAGTTTGATTTCTGTCTCATGGCCGGGGCTTTTATCCTTTCCTCAGTCTGAGCCCCCCATGAAGGTTAATCTCCACTGTCAAGTTGACAAGATCTAGAACCTCCCAGGAGACAGGGCTTTGGCTGTCTCTATGAGGGATCTGCAGATTGTGGTCATGGCAATGAGGAGACCCATCCTGAAGGTGAGTGGCACTGGCCCATGGGCTGAGGTCACGGTCTGAATGAAAAGCATCAGGCAAGACAAGCATTTGTAATTCTCTGCTTCCTAACTACAGGAATTCGCAATCACAGTGGGATCAGCTGTCTCAAGCTCTTGGTGCCTTGCCTTCCCCACCATGACAGATTGCACCTCCAAACCCTTCCTTGTTAAAGTTGCTTTTATTCGGTATTTGTCACAAAAGTTAAGAAAACTAATATATATGTATTACAAGAAAATCTCCGTATTTTCAAAATCACTACTAGAAGAATTCCATTCAGTTGTTCTGTCAGTCAACCAACTTTCATTGCTCCTGTGCTCTGGAGCAGGAAGCAGTCACTTTGTGTGGACAGAAAGGAAAGGGGGGGGGGGTTTCTGTTTGATTAGGTCAAGTTTGCAGAGAGGACCCAGAGACAGACAAGACACTGTAGGGCTTTTGAAAACCTAGGTGTCCTGGCAGCCTAGCGTGGGGTAGAGTCAGTGGCACTGTCCAATGGCACAGCTGAGCTGAGTCGGGAAGACGCTTCTGGCCAGTAGAGGGCCACCAGGGCCTGGTTGAGCCAGATTTACAACCTGTGTTTCCATAGTTCCTCAGGATTTTGTTAGTCTTTTCCATCTCCCTGGGGTTCTAGTAGAAATCCTGGTGTGAATAAGGCCTTGGGCTAGGGCTTGGGACTCAGGAGAGACTGTGTCTAGTCTCTGCAGGCCAACAGGAGATCTTGAAGAGTTTTTAGCAGAGTTGGACATGGCAGAAGTCGAGTGTATGCAGCTGTTCAGTCAGAGGACGCACAATTCTGGGAGGGCGCTTCCTGTGATAGACAAGCAAGAAGCTGGAGTCAGACCATGACACTCATGTCCAAAGAAGCTCCCTTGGCAGGTAGAGTGCAGGCCCAAGAGCCCAATTGTCAGATATGTAGGAGCCCAAGATACAAGGATGTCCCGCCCTGCATTTTGCTGTCCACAAATTGTGTGGTGTCAGATAGGACACTTGGGTTTCGGGAGCCCAGTCTGAATTCTTTGTCAAAGTCAACTGGGGCTCCCCCACTAACTGTCTTCATCACATGCTACTGAGATCAAACAGTGATAAAACCAGCATGGAAGATGTGCAAATAGAAAGGATGCGGAGAGAGAGGGCTTGCTATTATACTTTAAAGCAGAGGTTGGCAGGCTAGGGTCCAGAGACGAAATGCAGCTGCTGCCTGTTTTCATAAGCCAACAGCCAGACTTCTTTGTGCATGCATTGCCCATAGCTGCCTTCCTCCTGCCGCGATGAAATTGATTCACAGCCCCAGACATCCTGCTGCCCTCCAAGTCTGGAATACCTACTAGCCAGCCTTTAAAGGCTCAAGAATACTTCCTGATTTAAGTCGCGGGTTATGCCAAATTTAATTATCGCTTGGTGGTAGAAGATTCCAGAATAGCCTTCATTATGCTCAACCCCTGCTGTGCAGAAGTCAGGGCACCCTCAAGTATCTGGCTTCCTCTAGCCCTGGGCTGGAAGGGTCTCCCCCAAGGAAGGGCCCAGTGGCTTTGCAGCCCAGCCATATCCTCTCCTGTTGAGAATTCCCAGGGAATTGGAGGCTAGGTCTTGCTTCTTCAGAAGGAACTCAAACAGGTGCATAGCCTGAGGGGCTTGCTTTGAATGCTCAGCTACTTTGCTCCTTTCCCCCCTCTTTTCAGCTGGTGGTCACTTTAACCTCATGGCTGGCCATTCACTCACTTCCCAGTTTCCTGGAGTAATTTTGTTTCTCCCGGCAATTTTCTTCTCTCTATTCCAATTAACAACCTGTGTAATAATATATGGAAACTCAGCTAAATTATGGTCATTATTGCCCCAGAATTCATCTCCAGCCGGCAGGGGCACTGTCATTTCTTTGGTTCAAATCTCTTGGCATTTTCTAGCCTCCAAGGATAGCAATTATACATTTATAGTCAGAAAAGAGCGGAGGGAAGGCCACCGCCTCCCAGGTTCACCTCTTCCCCCGCCGTTCCTTTTCCTACAAAGGAAACCAATTTGGACTAAGTTTTTATGTGAAGCCTCCAGCAGTCTCCAGCTCCAGAAATATCAGGAAGATTTAGACGTGGCTTGTGCTATTAAATATTGCCTGTGTTTAAAGCAAATAATGAAACGTGAAGCCCTGGCACAAATCACCTTTATTTCTCACCTCATTTTCCCTGCTCTGAAGTCAGTGGTGGAAGGCACTCTGGAGCCTAAAGATGCCCTTACTGTCCCAAGTCTTATTTCCAATCCATGTCAGAGGAGGGAAAAAGGGGGCTTGGTGCTGGCAGAGCCCATGAAAGTGAGACAGTTTGTGGGTCTCACTGTATAGCATCCCAGATGTGCCTGTATTGTTACAGAGTCACGTGGCAACTCCTGCTGAGCAACTGGACTCGGGAAGGAGTGTTTCCCCTTGGCTCAGGACTTATCCATTCACCTGCTGTGTGAGAACACAGAAATTCTTTCCTGAGTGGACTCCAGCCCTGGCTGTCCCTGCTGCGTGTGGTCAGCTAGGCTGTTTCGGCCTTTGACCGACTTTACTCACAGGGATAGGTGACTTTGAAACATATGTATCACCTTGAGTTTACTAGTAACTTCAGGGTGGTAGGTACCGCATCTGCCAAAGGGCTTGAGCCATGTGTTCTGGAAGCCTTCCATCTACTGTCAAAGGGTGACTAGGGCAACTGCAAGAGCTGGGATAAGGGATACCTGAGGGTGACTTTCAGCAGGCCATTGGCTCACTATTGAAGCTGCCTGATTAGTTTGCAGGACACTGGGCTTGCCAGAGCCAAGTGTTCTGCCACTTAGTAGTACAAGACCACCCTGGGTGTTTCTCCAGTCAGATTTTTTTCAGCATCCTTCTCCAAAACTCTGGATATTTATCCTACCTTCTCCGGTTTTGGGATGGGTCATGTATGTTCAATTCCATATGCACACATTTAAAACTCTCCAAAACCCCAATGGGAACCAGAACGCACCCCTTTCTGAAGTGAATCATGCTATGAGTGATGGAGGGAGAGTCATGGTCACTTTTGAGCCTGTTTTCCCACCTATATCAATAGGTTCCTTGTTGGATGGTGGGAAGAATCAGACGAGATGTGTTTCACACTTTACAGTGGGGCAGTCAGGGTGGTAAAGAGTAGGATCATATAGCATAGGGTAGAGGTGGGAGAGGAGGGAAGGAGAAAGGGAGGGAGGGAGAGAGAGGGAGAGGGAGAGGGGGAGAGGGAG
>NW_004949108.1:7300158-7302185 GCF_000317375.1 Microtus ochrogaster | reverse complement strand
GAGAGAGAGAGAGAGAGAGAGAGAGAGAGAGAGAATTCCTTTGCCTATCAGCATCCTCCTCCTTGTGGGAACTCCATGCCCTCTGGGACTTCTGAGAACACTTTAGAGGGTCAGTGCAGGCTAATCCCTGCTTGATTCTACCCTGGCTTCAGCCCCCTCTCTCAGTGGATCTGCCTTTCCCTTCTGCGACCGAGAAGATGGATGACCCTCTTGAAGACTCATCAGTCACATCAGCACCCGAATGACCTGTGACAAGACTTGAGCTGTCAGCTAATTTGTTTCTCATTAAGTGCAGACACCTCTTCACCTCTTCACCTTTAGTAGAGCTCCAGGCAGGAATGGGGAAAGAAGCCAGGAGTCAGGGATTCACCAGCCTCCAGAGATGCCCTGTGAACTCTCACAACCTCCGGGGACTATGCAGTGTTTCTCAACCTGTGGGTCACGAGTTCTTGTTCCGTGGTGGGCGGAAGTCAAATGACCCTTCCACAGGGGTCACCTAAGACCATTGGAAAACATATGTTTACATTATGATTCCTAAAAGTAGCAAAATTGCAGTTATGAAGTAGCAGTGAAAATAATTTTATGGGTGGGGGGGTCACTGTGATGTGAGGAGCTGTATTAAAGGGTCATAGCACTAGGAAGGTGGAGAACCACTGACCTAGAGGAGGACTTGCTTTGCCTCACTGCCTGGGCTATTCCACCCCTCACCGCTCAGAAGAGGTCAGTGAGTTTTTAAAGGGCTAAAGAGAGAACTCTGGGCTTCAGTGGACTCTGTAAAGTCCCAGCTTCCTGGAAGTCCTTCTGTCCGATTCCCTCGATGCTTATCTGAAAGATCCTGGCCTGTGCACAGACTACTGAGTAGTCTTCACCCCTGGACTCCTGGGATAGGATCTGAAGTAATGAGTCTCTGAATTTCCAGAAGTCCTAAGTCTTCTTTGACCTGCACAGATTAGTCTGTGAAAAATTGCCTGTAATTATTTCTTTCAATTCTCCCCTGGTTTACGTCTGTGGGGATGCTGGACCATCATTTCTAGGACGAGTAGATGCAGAGGGCTGCCTGTGTAGTTACCTCCCCTTGTGTACTCCACCCCCATTGCAGTGAGATGGGTAGTTGTCATCTTTATGATGGCTGCAGAGCGTCTTGTGATGAGTTCCATTTTTCAGATTAGGAAACAAAATTTCTCTTTAAAATTTAAAGCTTTAATTTGGTGTGTGTGCATGTGGGTGCACTTGGAGATAAGTGCCTTTACCCTCTTGGTCATCATTCTGGGAGATGAAATCTCAAGCTTAAGCAAGTGACTTATGAAAAGACAGCAGTCTCATAAGGTCAAGGGCTGTGTGAGAATTTAGGTCTACCTGCTCCCATGGTGCCTATAGTCACGCAAGGTCAGTTGCTGCTACAGATGTCTATTTCTAGAGTGTCTCATGGACTCTGGGTTGATTCTAGAACCAAAGTAGAGGGGTTTGCCATGAGGCTAAGAAAGTTGAGCTGTGGAATGAGTACTAAGGATTTGTTCACAGGACCTGGTCTCTCTGTTGACTTTGCCTAAGGAAGTTGCAAGCTCCTGAATGTGGAGCTGATGAGGAACTGGCTGTCCTTGCAATCCAACATCCTCATATTCTCCTCAGGCCAGGAAAGTGGGGTGGCTGTGGACCTTCTGAGACTGGCCAAAGAGGCTTCACGTGGAGACACTTGCTTGGTTGTGATGGGGTATTTCAGCATGGTCTTGGATACTTGGGGAGTGTTATTCAGTTACTGTCTGATGGTCTGGGGGTGGAAGGATTTTCAGAAATTCTCTGTGATTGTTTGAGTGAGAATGTCTTGCATAAAATATATTTGACTGTTTGATCTCCTGTTGGCAGAACTGTTTGGAAAGGATTCTGGTGGTGTGGCCTGGTTAGAGAGGGGTGTGTCCCTGGAAGTGTGCTTTGAAGTTTCAAACACCCATGGCATTCTCTCTCTCTCTTTCTCTCTCCCTCCCTCCCTCCCTCTCTCTCTCTCTCTCTCTCTCTCTCTCTCTCTCTCT
>NW_004949108.1:7268669-7300058 GCF_000317375.1 Microtus ochrogaster | reverse complement strand
CTCTCTCTCTCTCTCTCTCTCTCTCTCTCTCTCTCTCTCTCTGTCATCTCTGTCTCCCTTTCTCTGCCTTGTTGTGGATCAGGATGTAATTGCTCAGCTATGACTCAAGCGCCATGCATGCTTGCCTGTTACTGGGCTCCATATTCTCTTACCTTCTAGAACCATGAGCCTCTGCCTTACTTTTAAATTGCTAAAATACAGTGTAAAGACACCATGACTAAGGCAACCTGTAGAAGAAAAAGTTCATTGGAGGCTTTCATCTTGATCTACAAGCACAAGGCAGAAAGTGTGTGTGAGAGACTGGAAACGGTATTGATTTTTGAAACACCAAAGCCTGCCTGCCCCCAGTGACATACCTACAGCCAGAGGTCATATTAATAAGGAGTCTCATGGCACCAGACATGAAACGCTAGTTTACTGGAATATCTTTCAGTAGTGAGGTATTCATGATTTAATCGAGATGCTTGCTTCTCAGCTATTAAGGCAAGTGGTATTCTCCCTACCTAAGACAATAGTTGATGCCATTCACATACCCATCTAAGCTGTTGGCTTCATAACCATTTGTCACACTTTGGTTGCTTTATGAGAACCATGTGCAGTGGGAAATTTCAGACGCTTATGCTGCTGTGCAAATTTCAGCCAAAGCTGGGCCTCAGCCTCAGTTGATGGAAGGGCTGTCGGTCTAACAGACCTGCAATCTGCAGGTGCATCTGAGCATAGAGCCCCATGCTTTCGCCAACGCCACTATTTAAAACCAAGTTTTAGTCAACCCCTTTAGAAGAAAGACAGAGCTAATCACTGACCGTTTACACAAAAAAAATAAATCTAACAAATCATTGTCATATCAGAAGACGATAAAAGCACAGTCACACAGGCTACAAGGAAGATTATGGTGTTTCAAGTAGATAATCACAGATAGAAGGGCTATGCGGCTTTTTGGATTTTATGGCATTTACTATGTTTCTCTGCTTTTGGAGTTCTGTCATATATATGTTTCACTTCCAATTCCACATAATTGTCCACTTGATTTAAATTTTGTCATTTTGGTTTTTTTCTTCTTCCAGTAGAAGGTCTCTTGAGAGGTAAAACTTTGAGATTTTTAGATGAACCGTACCAACCTCTGGCCAGAGAACGATTGTGTAAACTGTAGAGTGCTTGGGGTGGAGACAGGCTGGAGATGAGGAGATGCAGAGAAGACTAAGACTTGAATCCCGCGTCTCCGGAAATGCCTTGCTCTGCCGTGTGGGTTTCCTTGAGTGAAAGACCAGAGCAGGGTCCAGGCACCGAAATTAATTCATGTGGTGGTACTGAGGCTTGAACTTCGGCTGAAGCATGCTCGGAACATGCCCACGGCTGACTTATGTCTCCATTCTCATTCTCGTTTTTACTTGTTTTATTTCAAGACTCTCACAAAATTGAGAGCCTGATCTTGGACTCCCCCTATAGCCAAGGCATCCTTCCTCAACCTCCCAGGCAGCTGAGATTACAAGCCTGTTTTCCCAGGTCCTGGATCAGGACTTCATCATTCCTGGAGGAAGAGGAGGGAGCTCTGTGCTAGTCCACTCTCTTTCTGGGGTAAACCCCATGACTGGAAGAAGAAGGTCTATTTCTCTTACATTTTCACACTGCCGCCAGTCATCTAAAGCAGATGAGGCAAGAACTGAATGGAGCAGAGGGCATGGAGGAATGATGTCTTGATTTGCTCCTGATGGCTTGCCAAGCCTCCTTTCTTATATAACCTGGGACCACCTATGCTTTAGGGTGGTTACACCCTCAGTGGTCTGGGACCTCCCACACCAATCATTAACCAAGAAAGTGTGCATCTTTCCCATATTCCTACCCATGAGCCATTCTGTTCCCTGCCCTACTTGAGTCCTCCTCCTTCTAGAACGTTCCTTTCATGCCCAGCCTGTAGGCATCTTTCGGAAGTATTCTAATTGTGCCTAGGCTTCCTCTTCGACAGTTGGCAGCTTCTATGTCTGCTGGCTGTGGGCTCTTGCTTTGCTCACTAACTCTCTGTGAGTCAGATTCTAAATTTCTTTTTTTTAATTAATTAATTTATTTATTAAAGATTTCTGCCTCCTCCCCGCCACCGCCTCC
Organism: Microtus ochrogaster; assembly: GCF_000317375.1. Classification (NCBI taxonomy): domain Eukaryota; kingdom Metazoa; phylum Chordata; class Mammalia; order Rodentia; family Cricetidae; genus Microtus; species Microtus ochrogaster. The sequence continues at coordinate 7,297,958 of NW_004949108.1, read as the reverse complement.
CATTTCCCTCCCCCTCCCCCGATCTAGTCCCCCTCCCTCATCAGCTCGAAGAGCAATCATGGTTCCCTGACCTGTGGGAAGTCCAAGGACCACCCACCTCCATCCAGGTCTAGTAAGGTGAGCATCCAAACTGCCTAGGCTCCCCCAAAGCCAGTACATGCAGTAGGATCAAAAACCCATTGCCATTGTTCTTGAGTTCTCAGTAGTCCTCATTGTCCGCTATGTAAGTCCGGTTTTATCCCATGCTTTTTCAGACCCAGGCCAGCTGGCTTTGGTGAGTTCCCGATAGAACATCCCCATTGTCTCAGTGTGTGGGTGCACCCCTTGCGGTCCTGAGAAGGTGAATCCAAAGACAAACATATAGGCATCCTCCTGGATATTAACCTTCATCAGGCGATGAAAGGAGACAGAGACAGAGACCCACATTGGAGCACCGGACTGAAATCTCAAGGTCCAAATCAGGAGCAGAAGGAGAGAGAGCACGCGCAAGGAACTCAGATTCTAAATTTCAAGTAAAGGCTGACAGTGTTCAAGGAAACCTTGCCCTGTCTCCCTAAAGAGCTGCCTTGGGTTCCCGAGAGCAGGAGAGAAAGGGTTTGGAGAGCTATATGTTGGTGGCTATGGAGACAAATGTCACTCTGCTGATTATCTGCTTCAAATCATCCCTTAGGCCTGGAATGGGTGTGGTGTGAATGATTTTGAGACCTCCTGAAGCATCAGGTATGGAGAAGGTACTCCACCAAGATCTGGGAGTGCCAAAGTGGACCGGAACTCCATTTTTGGAGTCAGACCTGCCTGCACTCTTATTTTCCATTGCCCTATTATCTCTATGGCCTTGAGGATTTACTTCATCTTTCCGGCCTTCAGCCTCTCTGATTACAAGATGGGAAGGAAAAATGAGTGCTTTGGAGAGAAGTTGAGGGAATCAATGAGGCCACGGATATAATGGGACTAATACGCCACCCGGCACTGTCACCCAGAAAAGTCTCTGTTCTTGCAATTGTATTCTTGTATTCAGAAGTTCTGATAAAAGGATGCAAGAAAGAGTGGGGATCAAGGTTACTGGTAATCATGAAAATGAGAATGAAACCAGATTGTTAAAAATAAAGCATATCAGAAAAAAAGCATCAATATTGTCAAGTCTTTGGGAGAGTGTTAGAGTTGCTTGTGGGAATACAAACTGGGTTTTTGGAGGGAAAGTTCGTAATTTCTCTCTTTAAATCTTCCCTTTTGGATTTTGAGAACTCATGATCTTTCTGCCTCAGAGTCCTAAAGGCTGGTGTTATATGTGTCGCCTGTAATTTCTACTTGAATTTAAAATGTGCGTGCACTTTGAATCCAGCGATCCCACTCACTTTATTTGCCCCAAGGAAAACATTTGCATATGTAAATTCTGAAACATTCACAGAAGTTTCTATTGCAGTATTGCTTATGAATAAAACACTGGAAAGATAAAACCCTAAATATTTATCAGCAGGGTAAGGCAATACATGGCCTAATTATACCACAAAAGACTATAAATCCATTAAAACTAAAGATCTGTGTTTGCTAACAGGAGAAGATCTCACAATAATTATATTAAGCATAGAAATAAAATATAGCATTATCATTTATGAGTTCCCACCGACAGAAAAACAAAACCCTCAAACCCTTTTGATTCTGGGTGCCTATATAATAACACAGGAAAGCGCAATGGATACTGTCAAACTGGTGCGTTTCCCCCTGAGGACTGACTGGAGGAGCAAAGTTACAGTAATTTCTTAACACTGAGTTAATGTTTAACAAGTGCTTGCATTCATATATTATTTGAATAATAGCAAAATAATGATAATGAGTAGGCACTCAGGAGTTCTGCTGTAATTATCAATATGATGGGAACATAGATTTGTATCTGGGAGCTGCAGTGATGTTCCTTGCAGTAGAATTTTTTTCCTTTGCTGTATGGTTTGTGGAGGTTTTGTGCTGCTATCACAAAGTACCAGAGACTAAGTAGTTTATAAACAATAGGAATTTAGTTCTCTGGAAATCCAAGACTCAGGTGCTAAGATGCTTGGGTTCTCCTGAGAATTCTCTCTGAGGCTTCCGAGTTCTGAGTCATGAAAGACTAGGGAGAATGAAGTTTCTCCTGTTGCTTCCTATAAAGATCTTAGTCCCATTTTAGGGCTTCTTTGTCATGTGCTAATCGACTTCCAAGGCTCTACCTTCACATATGAACATATTCAGTATTAGAAGTAAACATACATAATTGGGAGCACATAAATATTTATTCAATAATACACTCTCCCAACCCCCAAGTTGATGTCCTCCTTGCCCTGCCCAACATATTTATTATGTTCCAACAGTTCTGTCAATCTCACCATGTTTGTCTATCAGCTCTGAGATCTAAAAATACCACCTCCATCACTTATGAGTGAGACTCAAAGCACACAATCCAGAGGCCAAACAGTTCTTTGGCTGTGAGTTTGTGACACCAAACTGGAGATATGCTTCCCCAAGGCAATGATGGGACCGAGGTATGACTGACGTTTTTAGTCTAAAAGGAGAAATGGTTGAGAAAGAAGCAGGAAGCTGTGGTTGGCCCCAAGTCAGCCTGGACTCTACTAGGGTAGACATTAAACTTTGTGTCTTGGAAACAATTGTCTTTGGATAGAAATTCAATCCTCAGGCCCACCGAGGTAATTCATCTCCCAAAGCTCTGGTAGGCAAATGTCCAGTACCTGGGCTTTAGCTAGGTTCAAGCCCCCAAGACTGTTGCAACTTGCTGTCTGTGACTTTGGGCAGAGACTGTTACAAGGGGGCTGGTGTCTCCTTACCTCCTGCATACGAAGGTGGCTAGGTTACCCTCCATGTTGTCTCAGAGAATCCTTCCCATCTTGAAGAACAGAGAGTATTTCTGTAGATGAAGGAGATCTGTGTTATCTGACATGAAAACCTTTCTGTATTTCTTCTCTTCTTCAAACCCTTCAATTTAAACTTGAAAACATCCCGGTGGAGTGCATGAGGAAGAATGTGGGCCCACCCAAGATCCTCTCTTTGTCATGTTCTCCAAGCCACTGGCTTATCACTACCCATCATGCTTTATCACAAACTGCTATATAAAAAGCCTGAGAATTTCCTAAATATTAATTTGTAGTTCCTTTCATTAGAAATTCTGCTTTCACATTCTTTTCTTACCCTTCACCGTAAGTAATGAAAAGAGGCCAAGTCCATTACTGTGACACTACGAATTTTCAGAGGACCCATATTGTCCTGAGTGCCCACATTTTTTGTGTCTCTGTACTGGCAATGGCACATTGGGATTCAGTTTGGGGAGATCCTTTCAGCCAATGCAATTATAATGCTCAAGTGGCCCTAGGTTGCAATGGGGCTGAGATGGTGTTACTTCCGACTGAGCTTGGGTAGAAGTCAGCAGGTCAACCCTCAGCCCACATACTCAGGGTGCTGGGCTCCATCTCTGCCATTATTCTGAGAGCCAAAAATCTCTCTTTGGAAGCAAGGAAAAATGATGTATAGGCCTATGATGAAAGCACAGGAGGAGCCAATGAAAAGCACTCTTCAGGGCTTGCAGGGTTTGCTCAGCAGTTAGAGCATTGGCTGCTCTTTCAGGGGATCCTGGTTTAATTCCTAACACCCATACAGTGGCTTATACCCCCTGTCACTATGATTACAGTGTATTTGGAGTCTTCTCCTGCCTCTTAGGGTACCAGGCACACACATAGTGTACAGACATACATGAAGGCAAACACTCATAGAAATAATAAAATCAAAATGAAAAAAATCATTGAACTCCAATAATTTTAGGAAATAAATGAACAAGGACAACATGATATGCACTAAGTCATTAGCTACTAAAGGGTAAGAATGGGAGAGAAATAAGATGAGCAGTCTTCTAGTGCTAGAGCAACAGAGATAAAATAGAAGACACAAAAACAAATGGAAAGTTCTTTACTCAGGGTTCTCTAGACGTTGTCTGTCTGTCTATCTGTCTGTCTCTATCTATTCATCTATTTATCACCTATCATCTGTCTCCCTATCTCTATCCCTATCTCTATTAGCTATCATATATTTATTATCTATCCATATGTATTTATCATCTATCTAAGTATCTATCTAAGTATCTAAGTATCTATCTATCTATCATCTATCTATCATCTATCTATCTATCTATCTATCTATCTATCTATCTATCTATCTATCTATCTATCTATCTATCTAGTCTATAACTATCATTTATCTATCTACCTCTGCATGTATTATCCATCATCTTTCTATCCATCTGTCTGTCAATCTATCTGTCTGTTCATCATCTATCTATCTCTATGAAGTGGTATATAGTAAGTAGACTTGTGCAGTGTGGCCGAACTAGTCCAGCACTGGTGCATCTGCTTGAGAGCCTGACAATTCTCCTCTCTCAGTCTTTGAGGCGTGTGTCTCAGTGGTCCCAATCTGGCACCAAAAATCTGCAGTGTTTTTAGAGACCCAGCATGGAAGACAAAAACAGCAGGTTCCCAAGGCAGCAAAGGAATCTTCACTACTGAGCTGCCTTGTGGGTGCAGAGAATTGAACCTGGGTCCTCTGGAAAAGCAGCCAGAGCTCTTAACCACTGCGCCATCTCTCCAGCCTTGAAAAATCATTTTTAATGAAAGGCTTCCAGTTGTGTTCAGAGAAGAAGCGATTCCTCAGGATCACCATTTCTTTTGCTAGTAAGACTGCTGCACAGTACCTCCCTTCTCCCTCTCTCTTCCCTCCCTCCTCCCTCCCACCTCTTTTGTTCCCTCTTTAAATGATCTGTTACTGAAGTCCAGTACAATTTTGCCGAGACTTTCTGTTTGTTTCAAGCTGTGGTTCTGAGCTCCTATACTAGCAGTTCTCAATCCATTGGGAAACACAGATTTCCTATGGTTTTAGGAACCCTCAACCATAAATTTTTTTTCATAATTGCTACTTCATAATTGTAATTTTGCTGCTTAGTGGTGCCTCAGTTCCTAAGACCATCAGAAATATGTGTTTTCTGAAGGCTGTGGCCCACAGGTTAAGGACCGCTCTACAGTTTGATGTGCTCCCACTGGGAGAAGGAGAGCACACCCTAGCGGGGACCAAGTCCTCAGAAGCAGACTCTGGGCTCACTTTCCTGCTCTCTTTCCACTTTCCTTTCTTTCCTTTGGCTCTCCCCTGCCTCACACGATGGCGACCCTCCAACAGCCGTGGACACTCTAGAAGTCTATGTACGTCTGGGTGTCATCCATCTGAATAAAGCCCATGTGCTCCTTAGAGGAGAAAAAGTATGCTTCAAAAGATCAATTTCCACTCTCTCCCAGAGGATGCTTTTTCTGGAGACAATAGACAGTTGCTTAAATTAATTAAGAGCAAAAACTGCACAAGGATGAGCCTCTTCCCCCGTGGGCCTTGGAGTCTAGGAGCTGAAATTATTTTTTATGCTAAAAGGGTTCCTTTTCAGAAGACTAAATTACTGACTTTTAAAAAGAAGGATCCCTTTGAGCCATGCCATCCTTGAACCCTTCAGCTCTCACTTGAGAGAAGAGTGAACCGTTTAGACTTGGGAGTGCACATCACAGGTACCTGATGCTCCCATCCTCCCATCTCTATGTGGCAGAACACGCTGGGGTGGCGGCAGTCAAAGTCTGCCAGGCAGTTGGTGACAGCTGGGCTGGAAGACAGATCTGTGTCCTGCCTGCTCCTTCGCTCTGTGTGTGTGGGGTTGGTAAATTGCTGGCTCTCTCTAGTCATCTGATGTGGACAAAACCCAGGGTGGAGACAGAACGGTGGCTCCTTGCCTCCACTCAGCTTGCCATTCCTTCCTGAGTGGCTCCTCCATTGTCCTTGTCTGCTTCCTTACTGCCTCCACTCACTTCTCCCTCCCCTCACCTCAGCTACCTCATCTTGTGAGCCATTACTGGAACACATGGCATATAAAAAGCCAGAATATTTTGGGCAGTGTCAGCACCCCGTACCCCCTACACCTCTTATCTCTAGACATTAAGGAATTTGCTTTGAGTTCTACCACAGGGATTCTTCAGGTTTTTTTTTTCTCTGTCTCCTGAGTTTGCTGAAATCACTCTGGCTTTTTTCCTGTGTATTTTCTCTTAATCTTTCTTTCTTAATCCAAATTCATCTTTTCTTTTGCTATTGATAAGCTTTATCTGTACAGTAAGAATAATGAAGGTGAGCCAGTCTGAAGGCAGAGGTCTGAACCAGGCGACTGTATACAACTCATTTTGGTAAAGGATTTGCCGTGGTTCTATGGGTGACCACACCTCTAGTAGAATGTGATTAGAATTCTCCTCCCTGTACAACTTGCTTAATCAGGCCAGGCTTATCTTGTCTTCTGAGTTCTCCACGACCTTTAAGAGGAATATTTAAGTCAACAATTCTTTTTTATGAATACTTTTTTGAGCCAAGGAAAGATCAACAAACATTCCTTTCCTTATCTGGGGGCTGTGTCTTGAGCAAGTTTTATACCAGGCTCTAGGTGATGGGCTCAAAGCATACCATGTTGACTCCCTTTGACACCCGAGATTCATAAGGAATCAGGTCCTGTGTGAATGCTTAGAGTTTAGTGGTAAAGAAAGTGAGCTCCCTGCTGCTGTGCCTGTTACATTGTGGGCTTAGGAATTATAAAAAGTAAAGAAGGACATAACGTAAGAAAACATCGGGTAGCAATAATGAAGGGCCCTTAGCCAGCCCAGGCATAGCAATTAGGGCTCTGGCAGGCCTTTCCCCTTCTCCATTCCCTCTACCTTGCTAAATACCGTTAGATTACATTCCTAAAGCTAGTCACCAAGGTCTATTTCCTTATTTGGCCACTTCCTCCTCGGGAAGCTGACTATCAAGATCCAGATATCAAAGTATTGAGTCCAGCAATCAAAAGTTGCCTTGTGACTGCCCTAATTAACCTGTCCAATCAAAATTAAACACTTCAATCTAATATGGGAGTTACCTTTTTTACCTTTATCAACCGCCATTTGCCACATCTGTCTCCTGTTATCCAGAGGCAGTGTTTTGTCCCTCGGGCACAAATGTCCCTTCTCCCTTTTCCTTGCTCTTTTCCCCTTCTCCCCGATCCTCTATTTCCTGTCTTTGTCTTCTATTCCTTTTTCTTTGTCCCTCTGGGGCAAGTAAATCTCCTTTGTGCTGAGAACTTGGTTTGGGGGTGTCTTGTGCTGATGCTGGTCCCCGAAGATAAGGTCTGAAAACATTACCCGGTGGTCTGGGTGGTAGGAGAGTCCCTGGGGTCCACTTTGGAGCATGCTTCATTCAAGGAGGGGATTCCAGTGAGGGAAAGAGCAAGCAGTATAATAATGCAGACCAAGCTCACCTCACCTGATTGGCTCCGCAGAAGCTGTGGCATCAAAAGGTGAGGTCAAGTGAATATAACATGCTGTATTACATCATAAGGAACCCCTTATGGGCTAGAGAAAGGAATCTGGGTTTTAGTTGGGATTTCAATGGAATAATACTGCTCAAAAGTTTTAAATAGGAAAATAGTTTCTTTTTATCTTTTTTTTTTCCTCTTTAAAAAGAAAGCCTGGTCTTCTAGTTTCATCTGGTTTTGGTATTAGAGTTGTTCCAGCCCCACAAAATGAACGAGGAGCTCTATAAACATTTAAGAACAATAGTTCTCAAATTGTTTAACGGGTCAGAATCACCCGGAAAGCCAGAGAAGAACACAGAGACCTAGGCTCACTGAAGTATGCAAGGGCGGGGCCTCTGTTCTTTTCCGTTTCATTTCCCCAGCTTTCCTGGGTGATTCTTATTCATAGCCGAGTCTGGAAATCAGTGGGTCAGAAAGCAATGCAATTATTTGCTATTTAAAGTTTGGATAAAATGCAGCTGTGAACACTTCAGTTCCTGAGGACTCCCCGATGCTGGTCCTTTAATTATGTTTCCAGTGTCTTTTGTGGCAATCAATCTATTCACCACTACCAGAAAAAAACTGCATTCAAAAGGCAGAACTGCTAAACACTAGTCAGCCTGTTCCAACGATGCATCCAAAGGACAGTATGTGATGATTGCTATCAGGAATGGAGGAAGCCCTGGATGAGTGAAGTCCTGAGTGAATACCATTGACATGGGCACAGCCATGATTCCAAGGCCTACAGAGACCTCTTACTGAGATGACATAGCACCCCACCTCCTTGCTATACCTAATAAACACACTGAGGTTCCTCGTGGCAAAGGTAGTAGGGGTGGCTCCATCTGAGAGCGTACCCCGACTTTTTTATATGTGTGCCTGTGTGTCTGTTCTCTCTTCAATCCCTTGCACCACTAGTCAGGATTTCTGGACCCAAGCAGCATGGGATGCAGCAGATAGAGAGAATTGCTTACCTTTAAACCAAAGTATAACACCAGCGAAATGCATAAACATTCATTATACTAGCAAAACCAAGAGAGAAAGTTGTTATCTGCCAACAAATGCTGAGAAGCCTTTGATCAACTCTGTGTTCCCTAATAGCAATCTCTCCAAAGAACCCTGTGGCTACAGAGGCCAGAATACAATAGTTAAATGATATTAACAACAGAAAACTAATGCTAAATATTACTCTAAATGTGAACAAAGTCGAGTTAAAGTTGGAAGCTGCCCTAGGTGCGGTGCCCAGAGATAAGATGTAATTCCAACACGCAAAATGATGTGGCAGGAGCATCAAAAGTTTACGGCCAGCCTGGGCTACACAAAGAGATACTGCCGCACAGAAAGAATCAAGAGCTAATGGGCAATGCACCTGTGCTATTCTTTCTTGTAATCGGGGCCATGAGTGAAGGTGAGACATTGTGGAATAAAATAACTGCTTTTAGTGTTTGATATAAAAGCATCTTTTAGATTATGATGCATTTTATTTGCAGTGCTAGGGACCTCATGCTTGCTAAGCAAGCACTCTATTGCCGAGCTATCCCTCAGCCTCATGATGTTTCCCTTTCTATTTGAGAACCCAGAAGATCCTGGTAAAGCTACTGAAGTTATTAATAGATTATAGTGCTGGATGTGCTGGCACACACCTGTAATTCCAGCCCTCAGGAGGTCCAATCAAGAGACCTGTCAAGAGTCTGGGTTACCCAGTGAGTATCGGGCCAGTCTCTTCAATGTAACAGGACCCTGTCTCACATAAACAGAAATCAAAGCAAAAAATATATTAAGGTCAAGTCTCCCTGTCATAAACACTCTGTTTTAAATTAATAATAAGTTTTAAGCTATGGAAAATAAGCTTTGATACCAGGAATAGGTCAGCATCATGAAGGCTGAAGAGACTGAGAGGAGTCATAAGCAGATAAAATATACTTTCCCAGAACCCAGGCCACAATGCCAGCAGACAGTGGCATGTTCCCAGGTAAAGCCTGACACACAGGCAGGCGCAAGTATACATGGAGACTGACCCACAGACTCCATGTAGACACGTACAGGCTTGTAGAGTATGGCTGGTGAGGATAGTAGGTGGAGGAAGAGGTGTATGCCACTGACCTCAAGACCACGCTTATACAAAACCCCACAAGGTGGCATGAACCCAAGAATATTTCTACGACACACTGCATACCTGTTTGCCCTGTGTTCCTGCATATTCAATGCTAACTCATAGTCCCCCATATCTTCATTGTCAGCCGTGTTATAGCTGGCTCCTACCAGATGCCTACATCAGCGTCATGGTGGCTAAATATGTACTGGCCCATACGGCCTTCTGCTCCTTTTATTGCCTAATTAATGTCCCACACTTTTGGGAGCATAGGAATTGAAAAGCCATGATAATAGGAGAATGAAAGCCAGAGAGAAAATACCCAGCAGATATAATGAAGGACAAGAAGTAGGGATTTCCCTCAATAGATGTCATTAATGGTAAAGTCCTTATAAACGTGTCAGTAAGTCATTAGCTTATGAGTGGACAAGCAGGCTAGGAGGATATAAAATAGAGAACTCACCCCTAATGTATGCAGGGCATGATTTAGGATGTGATACCAGAACAACCAAATGTTTACCTGCCTAATGTAAACCCGTTTTCCTCTATATCACACATTAATATTGTAGATGCGTTGTAATACCAGGCTCAGGGAAACCTGCAAAGCAGTGCTGCCTGAATAGGAGTTGGCGAGTCATTCTAGACTAAAACCACAAACTCGAATGATGTGCACGGATTTGAGGGTGAATTGAATATTCCGAGATTCCAATATTGCTACTGTACATGGAAACATGCCATAAATGATACCAACACCAAATCATAATGAGATAACAGTATCAATGATAGTACACATCAGGGTTGTGAAAGAGAGCAGCTTTTTAAAAGGGGCCACAGAATCTTTACCAGAAGGAAAGAATCATAAAGCAAAAGGCGTATCCTTTCCTTCAGGAAAACGTAAGAAAACAGCAACTAATGATTAAAGTATTTCTTAGAGAATGAGGTGGATATTAAATTATTATCATTATAAGATATACTCTTAGGCATACTGGTTGGAAATTTTTAAATAAAAAGGATCTACCAAATACACATGTATGTGCTTGCATGTTGCGACTGGCTCTCGCCACCATCTGGGGTCTGGGGATCTAACTCTGGCCTCACTCTTAACGGCAAGCAACTTTCCCCACGGAACCATTTCATCTTGCTAGCCTTGACCAGCAGAGTTTAAAGGGAAATGGAGAAATATAAAGCCGATGGGCGTTGGGGTGAAAGGATGCCGTGCTTTCTGTTTCAGCTCCGAGAAACGTCAAGTTGCCACGGCTTTGGATAGCAATAAGGACAGCCACAGCCCAGGATGGTGGCTTGACTTCTTTTGCTCTATCAGTCAGTGGTGCTCAGAGAAGGGCATGTTTAAGCTATCTGCCTGCCTAGTCTCCTTTTTAGAGTTTAGTTTCCGGGGCAACTGAGCCCTCACGGTCACAGAGAAGGCGACAGAAATCCAGGTTTTTCTGAAATAAAATGAAGTTTTATTGCTTTCTCAAGACTCGAGACTGCCTGGGTAGTCTTTGCCCGTGGTTCTTGGGATTGGTATTTCCGACTGCTATTGTGCAGAAGCCTTAACGTGGAGATCGGCAGCCAGAAGCTGGCTCACTGTGTCTCATTCTAGGCCACAGAGTTCAGATTGGTTGCCTCAAAGATGACATTGTGTCCTGTCGGTGCTCAGCTAAGGAGGGTGACTGTTTAAGTCAGCTCTAGGAGAGGGTCTCCAACAGCGCTCCAAACCAGACTGGTTATAGCCTGGGGCCACTCCCCACCTCTTCCTGGATGTAGACTGTGTACCTTCCCTTGTTAAAATGAATTAATTCAGCTAACAACAGATAACAGCGCCCGTTCTTCTACAGAGTAGGCCCCTGAGGTGGTATACTGCTATAGTTCTCTGTAAAGCTCGCCCCCATTTTGTTCCTCCTTCAGAGCACACGCCTCGGATCATTGCCTTGTGTCTCTTGATCTCTCCCTTGTACTCCAGAGTCAGCACTCTCAGAACGTGGTCTAACACCCTGAGCTGGCTAAGTGCTGGCTAAGTGGTGGTGCAGTTTAATCTGTGGAAGACTAAACTCATTTTTTTCCGCTTTCCGTCTGCACTAGCCGGCTTGTGATGCTGTCTCCCCGGTGCGTGTCAACTCGTTTTGTCTTAGATGTCTGAACACAAAGGAGACACCACCTCACGGTTATTTCCCTGATGAAAGTTACCTCTCATCTCTCAGCTCTGAGGACTCCAAGCCGAAACGGCTGAAATTCTCCCCATCTCTTTGAACTTGCTCTTGGGAACCGAACGCTCTCTTTGCTCTGCCCTGCATCTCTGGTCCCTTACTTTACTGTGTTCTTCTGCTCTGCCCTCTTATTCTCAGGGCCAACTTCCCTCTAGGTCTACCAAACGTCCCCCGTGGGACCTTGCTTCATCCATAATCTCCCCCTCCCCCCCGCTTTCATCTCTATTCCCATCCTGGAGCAAGAACCTTTGAGCTAGGCTACTCCTTGGTCTCCTGTTGCATATGCGCCAGAAGAATGGCTTGAGTGTTTGCTTCCATTGTTTCTCATACCGTTCCTTTACAGTAAAGTCCGTTTGCTCATGAAATCTACACACCTGCTCCTGAAAATATTACTGACGCTTTAGTAACCCTAACCTTCAGAACAAGTTTTCCTTCATGGAAATCAGACAGTACCTTCTCTCTGTGGTAACTCTTCTTCTCTCAAGGACATCTCCAGCTCTGTGATGGGGGGTGAAAGAACATGAACTCGGGTGTGAGGTGGAAGACAGTCCTTCATTCAGTTCTCTAATGGTAACTGTTGTGACCTGGGCTGGATTGCTTTTTAAGCCTTTATTTTCTCAACTGGAAAAGGGGAGGTGACAGGAAAGATGACGTGGGATCTACTGTATTCCAGGATGCTATTGCTGGGCACTACAGACTGTATGGCTTATAAACAGCAGAATTTTCTTATTTCCTGTGGATTGGAAGACAAGACCCTAGTGCCCATACCATCAGGCTCTGAGGGTAAGACCCCAGTGCCCACACCGTCAGGCTCTGAGGGCAAGACCCCAGTGCCCACACTGTCAAGCTCTGATGAATCTCACTTCTAGGTCAGACTGTAGACTTCTTGAATTCCCACACGGTGAAAAGAGTTTTAGATTATCTAGTTCTCTGGTGCATGGTTGCACTGTGTGTGTGTGTGTGTGTGTGTGTGTGTGTGTGTGTGTGTGTGTTTGTGTGTAGGCGAGAGTTGGTGTTGAGTATCTTTTTCGGTCACTCCCTACCTACTATTTTGAGACAGTAGGTATCACTGAACCTGCAACTCACTGATTTGGCTAGGCTGACTAGCTAGCTAACCCAGGGATCCGCCGATCTACCTCTCCAGGCATGCATCACCATGCTCTCTTCTTATAGGGCCCCGGGGAACTCAACTATGGACCTCATGCTTGCCGAGCATGCACTTGCCAAGAGAGCGTTTTCCCCAGCTTCACAAAACTGCATTCTCATGAATAAATCACTTCTCAAAGACATCACCTCTAAATTCTGTCATTTCAGTGGTGGGTTTCAATATGTGTATTTTGTAGGGGATCCAGAGATGCACCCCACAATAGATAACTGTGCAATAAGAATAGGACGCTATGGTAATTTTCCTGGTCCAGAAGCCTTCTGCCACGCTATTGTCTCCTGACTTATCTACTCTGATTCCCCTTCCTTTTGACTGCAGTCCCATTTCCTCTAGTTGCTGTCTATCAGAGTGTGTCCAAGAGACAATGCACAAAGTGTTATGAAGAAAGAACTTTGAGCCGGGCGGTGGTGGTGCACGCCTTTAATCCCAGGACTCGGGAGGGAACAGAGGCGGGTGGATCTCTTTGAGTTCGAGGCCAGCCTGGTCTACAAGAACTAGTTCCAGGATAGGCACCAAAGCTACAGAGAAACCCTGTCCAAAAAAAAAAAAAAAAAAAAAAAAAAGAAAGAAAGAACTTTGACTTTTATAGCAAGAAGTACATGAGCAGTTGTGAATACAAAACATTTGATGAATAACTTCATGATTTTTGTTTTAATTATTTAACTCATGTATAATTATCGCTAGAAAAAAGTGCTGCTAATATTTCAACATTCTATCCCAATTCAAGCCATTTTGCAACAATTTCTAATGATTTTGCAACAATGTCTGTATCAGGACTCTGATTGTAGAGAACTCTTTAATCTGTTGCCAATTTGACTATTTACTTATTATGCATTCAGGGTAAATGTAAATTGTCTTATGTTCCTTGAGAGGAATTAGACATGGCTTGATACATTAATGAAATCATTACCATTTCATTAGACTTGGTGTTTTGAAGTGGACCGTTCGGTGGCTCATTGATATGCAGAGGGAGCTCCTGACATGCATAATCACATCTGATGGATACATTTACAATATGCAAAAGCTGGAAGGTTGTGCATGAAATACCTTCCTGGGTGTGCATGAAATCCTGTGAAAAAATGGCTAAAAGGAAGGTTTAAATGAAGAGGAAAATATTCTGTTAAGTACATTTTTATTTGACTAAAAGAAGAATTGTTACCTGGGTCTCAGAAGTCAAGTTTCTCTTATTTGGATGAATGTGGAAACTATTACACATAAAAATAGTTCTCAAACTTTCATCGGTAGGACAAAGGGTTAGGAATACTCTTGCATAGTAATTGATACTGCCAGGTCATTGATTAAGTCTTAAATAAAAAAATGAAGTGTGTGCATAACTCAGTCCTTTAATGTTTACACCAAGGTAATTCCCGCAGCTTTCCCCAATACCAAAACTACAGTGTTACTTTGGGCAAACAAACTTTCTTTAGGCAACAATAACAACAATAATAATCAGGTCAATGCTTTGGAAGGTAATTTTAACAGTCCACTAACGAAAGTCCTGAGATGAAGTGAAGACTATTACCACAGTTTAGACTCTCATGGCCACACAGCCCAGGAGAGACACAAGTAGGCAGTGACACATCAGAGAAAACTGACAGAAGTTGCACATGGCATTGGGCCTAGATCACGCTCACACGACTCTCCATCCATGTGTGATTGCATTGCTCTTAGGCCCTTCAGACTCACGTTTTCTTTCTTGTCTGAAGCTGGGATCATTTTAGTCCCAGGTCTAGAGCTTCACAGCATGGCCGTGAACATCGGACAATAGGGAAGTTGTAAATGTTTCTTCTAAAATTATGATTTTTCCATAAAGACAGGGGGTGTCATTATGCAGAAACCATGCTGGGCCAGAGCAGTGTTCTGAGTGGCTCCCCATGATAGTCACATGATCGGCGACTGGGACTCGGCTGAGATGCTTTCCTGTGGTCTCCCCTCATGTTAGTAGGCAGGTGTTGAAGTTGTAAGGGGAGGAGACCAGCAGCTACCTTCCCTTTCACACTGTGGGATGCAGAGAAGCAGCATCCTCTCAGGCATTCACGTGGAAAGAGGAGCCCTCTGACTCTCCCTAATGCAGGGGTATCCGCTCATTCCTTCTTTATTTTATTAGGCTTGAGAGTTGAACACAACACTTCCACTTACCTGCTCTGCAGCCTTCTGTTCTCCGTGATCTCCCCAGAGACTTCTATTCTCATTCCTTCCTTCTCTTCCTTTACCCTCTTCTAGTAATCTTTAAATTTAAACTGGCAAATCTTTACTAATGGGTGTTTCTTAGACCATATAGGGAGTTTTCCATCATCGTAATAAAATACTGTGTACAAGGCACTTAAGGAGTAAAGAAAGAGCTGTTTTGATCCATGGTTCTGAAGGTTTATGTCCAAGACCAGGTAATGGTAAGTATAGTCTTCTCATCATGCCATTATGAGAGCATGTTAGAGCCAGTGGTCAAGTGTCCAGTGTCAGGTGGTCCAAGGTCAGAAGAAGAGAGAGGGAGCAAGAAAGAGACAAATAGACATAGATACACCCACAGAGGAGTGAGGAGAGGAGAGGGAGACACATACACACACAGACAGACAGACAGACAGACAGACAGAGATCATGAGGACCCAGAAAGCTTCTGTGGTAAGGAAGCAGAAGATGATGAGACCGAAAGTTGTTTGCTTTTACTGCTACTGATTGTCTTTGTGGTCCTCACTGTTGGAAGAGTTGACCCTGGCTAGTAGAGACGTTGTCAGTGGGAATCAGGACTGAAGCATCTTTTGTTCAGTATCATCTTATTGAGGTTGAGGGGCCAAACGATGTCATGTCAAACTTCATTGTAGGCTGTTGTACTATTAAAGTATTATCTGTGAATGATGGTAATCAGGATTTGTCATCTGCCTTTTACAGAGGTAGGGAGCAACCCTAGGGGATCTAATATGACATGGCAGAGTGAAGCTCGATAGTATGTCACAGAACTGGGGTTTGAACTCATGTCAAAACCAAAGCTTAAGATCTTTTATTCTGCAATACATTTTTTTTTTTGTTGGTTGAAGATCTTTAGGCTTTCCCATTAGCCCTTTGAAAATTATTTTTGATATCTAGAGTTGGGTAGAGAATTTTTTTTTTGTTTCCACTGAAGGGAAAGAATCACCATTTCCCCTCAGACAATCTGATGAGATTAGCAGCTCAGAAAGTCTGGGTTGGAGCCCAAGCTTTTAGCAAAGATGCTTTACATAAAGGCAACCAACTGATTCCTGGAAAAACATGTAACTGACAAAGAAAATAACCTAACCAAGAAAATGACTGTTCCATGAAAAAAAAGGAAGTTTTTCCATCTCTTTGAAACAAACAGTGTAGATTTAAACGTCAGGGTGACAAAGATGCAGAATTACAAGATTTGCCCAAATTTGAAAATCATGAATAAATGAAACACATATTAAAAGGGAAAAATCAAAGCCGTTGATAGAATTGGCTTCCTACCATGGAACAGTGTGGGACTGAATGAGTCTCAGCACCCGCTGCTGCCTTCTAAGTGGAATTACCCATTGTGTGGGAAGAAGGATCATGGCAGTGCTCAGAGACTGGCCTCAGATAATTGGCTTGCCTAGTGTATCCTGATAACTTCGTTTTAAAATTGGTCCAAATTCTATGAAGATGAAAATCAGCCCATGTATTGAAAATGCCCTTGGAAGAAAAAGTAGACCTAAATGATAAATGGTCCCGTGTTCTCGCTTGGCATCTTGTCCACGGTTCCCCTGGGGTGGTTGAGAATTCCTGACTGGCTTAATCTGCTTTAATGATGATAAAGGGGGACTGAGTGGCATTTAATGATGTTTTAAGTAGATCCTAAATGGAAACTCATGACCAACATCAAGGCATGGGGAAAACACAAGTGAATGTCACAGGCAGAGTAATCAGCAGTAGTCACCTCCTGCGGCAGTGGAATTAATACAACTCAGGTGGTTCCTGGGACTTGCTAGCACACACAGATCAGAAAACATCTGTTGGCAGTTCCCAAAGCCCTAATGCTGGATGGCCAGGCCGTGCCTTTGGGCAGCTGAGTGTGCAAGGGAAGTGCCTAGAGAGCTGGAAGGGACATTCGAAAGGTTGTGTTATTCACAGTAATAGTGTCTAAGGAGTATAGAAGATGCAGAGTTGGCATTTGACTCAGTGAACAGAAACCTCTATTTCCTCTTAGTATAGAACTGATTCCTATTCTATTGTAGTAGACATTTTAAAAGTAGAGTTGTAACTGTATTATATCTATAACCTTCATTATTTTGTACCATTTTCGTATGCTATCTATATAATTATATATATTCTAGAATATTTATAATACCTTAAATGTAGCATAATATGGTAAATCATGCCACTGAGCTATCTCTCGAGCCCTGGTTCATATATTTAAATTCTCAGGGAGTGGCAGTATTTAAAAGGATTAGGAGAGTTTTTCTTGTTAGAGGATGCGTGTCACTGAAGGTGGGCTTTGAGGTTTCAGAAACCCAAGCATGGCCCAGTGGCTTTCTTTTCTGGTTGCCTATGGATCTGAATGTAGAACTGTCAGCCCCTCTCCATCACCATGTCTGCCTGATGCAGCCACGCTTCTTGCCATACTGATAACAGACTAAACCTGAACTGTGACCAAACCTCAATTAAATGCTTTGCTTCCTAAGAGCTGTTGTGGTCATGGTGTCTCTTTACAACAACAGAACACTGACAAAGATACATCTTAGTACACAGAGATTATTTCTCTGAATACTTAGTAATCTTCTGTGTTGGAGAATAGAAGTCCCCATGCATGTTGACTTTGTTTCTACAAAGGGCAGACTTTTTCTAGTGTAACTATGTGTGTGTGGAACTAACTTCAAACTGGTCTCCCTGCCCAAGTAACCATTTCATCCTCCATATGATTGTTACTGTTATTTCTAAAATTATCACCTTTATTCAGTTTTCTCAAATTCTTGCAGTGGGACAGTGAGAGCTTCCCTGAGAGTCAAGACAGCATGCATAGCACAGCTGTGCTTTGTATCTTTCCTTTACATCCCTCATGGACAGCAGAGCATAGGTCCTCTTGGTACTGCGGAAGCTCCTTTCATTCCTTCAGCCAATAGCTTTTAAGATACCAGCCCACTGGGGCGTGGTCTCTTATACTTTGAAAAGCAGTGGGAACTGGGGTGCCCTCTCTCTTGCTTCTGCTCCCATCCAGCAACTAGACTCTCTGTTTCCTGTTTGCGATGAGAGGACTGTTGTTAGGGACGGTGATCTGTAAGTTTTTTCCTCTTAAATAAATAACTTTTTATTTATCCAAAATTCTTAACTGGTGTGGGATTGTTATGCGGTTTCACTTTGTCTCGGACCTCTCTAGGCTCTAATGTTACCTTCCCCAGTCATTTAGCCATGGTATGGAACAATCACTTTAATCTACCACAGCCACACTTATCTCTTAACTCTGATGCTAACATAAAAAAAATATACAAAAACAGCACACACTAGATTGTTAGTAAACAAATATTTCTAAATGTTTCCCTATCCCTTGGAACAAGAGGCTCTTGGAAGTAGGTAAATGAAAAAGGGGAGGGAAGAAAGTTGCCTGCCAGGAATTCAGTTCAGGTGATAGCAGATGTAATTCTTGGATCTCATGAGACAAACACATTCTACAGATCTGCATGCAGCATTTGTCTAGACAAAGCAATGACTTAGTGCATGCTTCCGGATCTGTTAGAGGGTAACAGCATCCTCAAAATACAAAAACCTTGATTCTCAGGGTTTTATTTTTGTAAGCACGGAAACAGACTTGTTCAAATTCCAGAATGGTAGTACTGAGTGTACTGTTACTGTTTGGCATTAGAATTTCTTCTGAGTGTCGGGTGGCTCTCCCAACTGTGGTATCCATATCCTAACTGTCTTATCAATATTATCTCGTATCGGACACACAGTCTTCATTGTACAACACAAACTGATACTTGCCACTCAACAGCTTGATCCTTAAAAGCACTACTGAAAGTGATGAAAATAGCTGCCTCCTCACTCCCGGTTTGACTTGTAACACTGTAAAATGTTAGTTTCCGGACTGCATTCAAGGATGCTTGTTTAAGGCAGTGAAATATAAAATCCAAGGACAATCTGCTGGGAAAACACAGGGAGCGTGATTGGTGAGCCATTTCTTTTCCTTATGTGTAAGAGAAGAGATTTTCAAAACACTTAAAAATTATAAATTGTGTACGTTTGCAGGCCTAAAAGTCACTTATTTTGAAAACCTAACATTACTCCAGAAAAGTCAGATTTAAAAAGATCACAAAAGCCTATGTTGAGCTAAATGAACTGGATAGTAAAGAAACTGTTTTATTGAAAGGGACTAAGTTTATTTGTGACCGGAGGCCAGGAATCCAATTTGTGAAGATAATACGAGACTGAGCGTATGAATTCTTAGCTCTAAAACATACCGTTAAATGTTATGGATATTGGTGACCTAAGAAGAATTTAAAGTATGTCCCAATTTTTAAAATAGTTTTTAAAAAATAGATGTCTGGAAATGACTGGCAATTTCTCAAGTGGATTTATCGTTCACAAGCCACCAGAGGAAAGCTGAGTTTTCTGATACCGTGTCCTGTAAATTTTTTTGTTCAGGCATGGGAGAGAATTCTAATTAAAACTAATCCAGTCACGAACTTGAAATATCAGGTACTTTAATGTGATTTGCTTCTTAACAGCCAAGACTATCTTGCCATAAATATTTCACACTTGGTTGGTTAGAATCTAATTCAAAAAGTGACAGGGCAGCAATGGCTTGGGGAGGCTGGAGTCTCAGATTCCATCAAATGAACACGGAGTGTAGCATTGGTGAGGGAGGTGTGTGTGTGTGGGGGGGGGCCCTGTGACCCTCCTTCAGAGGGCACACACAATGGCTTGTCTTTAGGAAGAAAGAAAGGAAACTCCAGCAGCCTTCTCATAGGCAAAGATACAATTCACCAGACTCTCCTTCTGGCTCCTCATTCCTCCTAGCATTGATAGCTGGAAGATACAGCATGGGTTTTCTGATTTGTTCCATCTTCTCTGCATTGAGGTAGGAGCTCTGTGAATGCAGGAAATGGCCAGGTCTGCTTCCTCCACATTCATGGTGTCTAGGAGCCGCTCCGGGCACGCATGGGAGGAAGGTAAGGGAGCAATATCTGGGTACCAGAACAACCCCCAAGGCATCTTCATAAATATAGGCTTTCTTTAATTGTTCAACAGGTGCCAAAATTGTGTGTCCTTCTACCAAAACTTTTATTTCTCTTCATTACTGACTTTCACATCTTAAAAGCTCAGTTTGAATGCACATCCTTCAAATGTTTGCCTTGGCCTGTGTTCCTCAAACCAATGTCTCTCCACTCGGAATAACCTGAGCATTTAAAATATACTTTATACTACATCAGTGCAACATGCACACATGCACACACATGTGTGTGTGCTCATACACACACACACACACACACACACACACACACCCCTCTCACACCTCTTACACTGAAACAAACTATAGCTTTATTTAATACTGCAATATGGTATCTTATTATATTACACTAAAACCATTGTAACTTAAGTAGATTTGTGCTACAACTATGTTCTTCTCCTATTAGGCTCTGAAGTTCTCAAAGATAAGAACTGAGTTCCGCTTGTCATGTTACCTAATACATCCAGGATTCTCCATCTTACACTGTGGATGTTCTGGAAAGGATTTTGTGACAAGTAGCTAGGTTGTGACGTGTGCAAGTGCCGGCAGAAGAAAGATCTGGCACGTGGCTCAAGCACCTAGAGATGTAGAGCACCTTTCAAAGTCTGTTAAGAGAGCAGACCTTATGTCAAGTGTTCTTACTGCCATAAAAGGAAACGCGGACGTTAATTCTTCCCCTTGAGTAATCATTGCTTTTACTTTCATGTCACAGATACTCCATCACCCTCTTTCTCCTCTCCCTCTCCCGAGCCTCTTCCTGCCTCCTCAGTCAGAGTCCCCCCTCCTACTCCCACGCCCCTCAGTTATCTCTATTTAAATCTAAGCTCTCCACATGAGTCAACGTATTTTTCTGAGTCTGATTAATTTCACTCCAGTTCCCTCCATTTTCTTGCAAATACCATGATTTCACTTTTCTTTTAACGGTTGAACCAAGTTCCATTTTATATACATCCCACGCATTTTCTTTGTCTGCCCATCTGTTACTGGCCTCCTAGGGTGTGTGTATACCCTGGCTACTGTGAATAACGACACAGTAAGCACAGGGGTATTAGTACCTGTGTGGTACACTGACCTAGCCTCCTTTAATCTTTCTTCCACCCCTTCAGGTATTTAGTCACGATGAAGGAAAGCTGGCACTTAGAGTTCCTGTGCTTATAAAAGAGCAAGAGGAATTGTCACTGCAACAGCCCCCACTGGGTGTTAAATGGGACCGTAGACACTGGTGCTCAGCACCTGGGATCCCTGGCCATTTTTGTCATTGGGGGTGGAGCTTTCCAAAGGCCTTGTCTTTGAGGGAAATTTCCACCCTAGGGGATCAGAAATGCAGGGTCTTCATTATCTGTCCCCACTGTTGATTTAATATTCATTACCTGCTTTCTTACAGTTCATTCATTCTGGTCATATTACCTGACAGCAGCTAAGCCCAAAGGAGGCAAGCAGGAAAGTTACACTGAGAAGCATTCAGCTCCGGTTTAAGTTATCAAAGTTGTTTTCATACACAGGTGCCTATGTTCTTTTATGGTGGCCCGCACCCATTCCCACTGGGGACTGTCTTTGCTATGACATTGACTCTCTTTTGAACCTTTGGCATGGCTGCAATAAATACCATGAAAGCTGACTGGTGCAGGGTTCACAAGGAGCGCATTGTTCTCAGCAATGGCTCTGCCATTACCAGCGCTGCCTCCTCCTTCTATGATTATAATCCTCTGAACCACAGGATCAAGAAAAGAAATGGTAGCTGGGAAGAAGACACAGGCAGTGAAGCACTTGCTGCCTGAGAATGAGTCCAAACCCTCAGACTCCATGCAAAGCTGGGGAAATGCTGACAGCACATTTATAATCTCAGGGCTTCTGCACGGGTGAGATGGGAAATGCAGATGGGAGAATCTCAGAAGCTAACGGATCAGGTAGGCTAGTGTAGGCAGTGGCAAACAACAGAGACCTGTCTCAAGGTGGAAGGTGAGGACTGATACCCAAGGCTGTCTTCCTCTGACATCCACATGTGTGCACTGTGGTGCACACCCAGAGTCACACAGATAAGCAACCACACACACACACACACACACACACACACACACACACACAATTCCATTCTGGCACAGCCATTCATTCTCTTTTTGCACAGCCAATAAGCTGACAAGGTCTGTGAGATGAATTCATGTGGCTCCCGGTCATCTTTTGCTGTTTTCAGCTAAGGTAAAGAGATCCTAAGCCAGAGCTCAGCTGCTCTCCCCAGGCAGAGGTGCTTCTTTAAGAGATTTATAGCTTGCTTCCGGCCCAAGTAAAGGCGCCTGGGCCCACCTCATGTCAGTCTTGCTGGTTTTGATCTTAGTCATTCATTAAAACCCCCTTTTATAGTACAATAAGAGCCCTGCTCAGAGCTTGGCCAGGAAGTCATGCCTCAGTGTGGCATCGTTGGCAACAATGAAGCCAATGCCCTGGTGCTGATTGTAAGCTGTCATTTACTCCTCATCTGGCTTCTGCTTCGTGCACCCGTAGCTCTTCTTTCCAGATGAGAAACTTGGGAGTCTGGGAATTGAGGATGTTTTTGGTAGCGCACACGGACAGCACATGACAGACATGAGGAATGAGCTCCGCCCCTTCTGACTCCCAACATGCCGATCTGATGAAGAGATAAAAATGATTTTTAATTTTTCGTCAGCTTGAGCTGTCCTGTATCTGCATACACAGCAGTTGCCAGCTAAACTTGTAAGTGGGCTGTGCTGAGGTGCCTCAGGATAGGGCTAGCTAATATGGATGGCTTCTCTGCAATCGCACTTACGAGATTCATTGCAAGGCTCCTTCTCTGTAGAGAGCAAGATATAGTCAAGAACTACTTTTGCATCATCTCAAAGAGCATTCTTGGAGCCTTGCGTAAATGGGTAGCTGACTCCCTCTTCACAGGGGTGTGGGCTTATGTATGTGCCCTAGTCTATGTAGAGGCCAAAGGTCAATCAATGTCCACGATGACTCTATGTATTATCTGTTTTTGACAGACTGTCTCACTGCAGCTGGTGATCACCAATGGATTAGGCTGGCTTGTACTCTCTGGAGAGGATCTGGCCTCTGTCCCACCCCTGGCAGCATGGGAGTCACAGATACATGGTGACCTTTCACAGGGTTTTAGTGGGTGCTGGGGATCCAAACTCAGGTCTGCAGGATTTGCACAGCATGCCCTGTACCCATGAACCATCTTCTCCAGCCCTGTCTTCTAGATGTTCAGAGATTGAATAGAGGCTTACAAATGTGAGTGATGCAGAGCGGCTCACAGAATGGACACAGGAATTGTGGACCTATGGGGCTCTTCTCTGTCTAAGAGTAGAGGAGACAGGGCTTCCCCCGGGAATGGGGCTTTGATGGCTTGCCTGTACTTTATTAATTAGAGCCAGCTTCATGGTTGCCAGCATACTGTGTTTGTCCTGAAAGATCATCAGATTTGGAAAATTCAGCCTGCTGGTGGGCTGTGCATCCCATCAGGACGGCTTCTGCTTGCTGTCTTCTTGTAAATGGGAGTGTGTTTTGTTTCAAAGATGTACGGGGGAAATTTTAATAGAATAAAAGGCAGGGAATTCTCCAGGATGGTTCCCATAGCAACTGTGGGGAGCGTGTGTGTGTGTGTGTGTGTGTGTGTGTGCGTGTGTCTAAGTTACACATTGGCAGAGAAAAAGCAGCTCATTTCAGCACACAAGTCTGAAGTGTGGAACTGGGAGAGCAGGCGGCTGTGAGTGCCCTAAAGAAGACAACGTTGGACTTCCTCCTTTCATTGATGTGTGCATGTTCTCCTCGATGTTGCAGTGGCAAGCTGTATTCTTTTAATTCTTCTTTTTCTTTGGCCTTGCATAGACAAGATGACATGTTGGCCACAACATTAAAGGGCAGAAAAACTGCGTTTAAGAGGTAGACTTGGATAGCAGGTCTCAATCGCACTGACATTTTCTCCTGCAACTTTCTCAGCCACCAGCTCACTCAAAGCGGTGGGACCTGGCTTTGTACACAGACAGACCAGGTTAGCCCCCAGCTTGCAGTCATCACTTCTACATATTTGGGCATCTCATCCATTACCTGACTACGACTTCCATTTCCTCTTTCAAAAATTCCATTGGCGGAAAAGTAACGCTACTACCTAAGGCAGTACCAGATTTGAAAGAAAGAGACGGGGATCATGAGTCTTCCTTCCTTCCCGGGGGTTGGCAACATTGGATCAGAGGCTCCCATGACTTGTAAGATATTGTCATGTTCATGGATGTACCTGAACCATGCAGGCTGACCCTGGTCAGAGAGGAAACATTCTGGGTGGAAGCAAGTGAGGGAAAAGGAACAGGATACAGCCATAAGATGAAAGAAAAAAAAAACCTCTGAAGATTAATGCATAGCATGATGGGGACAATTACTGATAGACCACAAACCACAAGTATCCCCGCCTAAGGAAAAAGGGACTCTGTTGAGGTGATGACTGTGGCATGCTGCAGGGCTATGGTGACCCTTTCCGTGTACCAGAGGACATTATTTTATACACTTCTAATGTGTACATTTCTAGCAGGTATAGATCAAAGGCGGGCCAGTGTTGTGATGACGCTGGGCTGAGCTGAATATGATACCGTTCTCCTGGCAGTAGACCCAGTTCATGTGCCAGGCTACAAAGAGAAGAAAACCAACATAAAAAAAATCAAGTCATTTGGTGCCATGTTCTTTTCATAAACAGATAAAACTTCTGTTATAGGGTTCGAGGTTGCGGCATTGTAGATTAAAGTTCAGGCTTCTTCATTTCTGTAGTTTCTAAATCAGAGTTAATAATTTTCCTGTTCTTTGAAAAGCTGTTTCCCACGTGATTCTGATGGGCTACTCGGGATGGACAGGAGAGGCTTTTATTTTGCGCACGTCCCTGCTGGAGAGAGACCGGAGGTGGCTGTGACTTTTTTCCCCCGAGTCCTTGAAGCATCTTGTACTTGGTTTATCCAAGAAGTACTTCTCTCTCAAGAGTAGCATCTGCTGTTCCGATCTTTGGAAGGCAGGAGGGGCTCTGGGGTGCCCAGCAGACAGCCTCTTCTTGCAATATTAACTTCAGCCCTGACAAGCCAAGGTTTCTAACATCGTCCTTAGCACCCGAGGGTGTCTGTCATTGCAAAGACGCAGCCGCATCTCCCGACAGCTTGGAGCAATTATGGTAGAAGTGTTTCCCTCTGGGCTGTACAGAGCAGGTGGGCAGTACAGGAACAGATGTCCTCTTGTTGGGCGAGGAGTTTGACCTTGGAGAACAACCTGGTGCTGAGTATAGTCTGGGGTGAAGACAGCCTGGGTTGAATCCAGACTGTACATTCATTGCTCTGTGACCCTGGACAAGTTCTGGCAGACCCTTGGCCTCCATTTGCTAATTTATAAACCGGAATGAGAATGGCCGTCAAGTAAAAAAAACCCTGCAGAATACTGCAAGCTGACACACAGGAGAGTCTTCGGAAAGAGTCACAAATGTCAGTAACTGATGTCATTGTGGGTGTCCTGGTGAACCTAACCAGAAGAGAAAGGCAGTGGGGCCACTTCATTTTTCTCTGGGTACAGACCCCACAGACATTTATTGGAAATCTAACCCTTACGAGACACTTGCTATTCACATTGTTTTTTTTTTTTTTTTTTTTTTTTTTTTTTTTTTTTTTTTTAGCTGCTGCTGAGGATAACAAAGAATGTCCCTGGATTGGGGATAGGTCTGGTCAAGGTAGGGTTAGGGACAAGTATAGATATAAGGGAATACTCTGTGTTCTTGAATGGGGTGGGCAAGGGGAGCATGACATGGGTCCTAACCTTGGGTCTTTCAGCTGCCAGGTTGGGCACTAAGAAGGAAAGGGAAGCCGTCTATGTGGACAGGCTCGGGTGAGAAGAGCCGAAAGGGAGAAGGATGGTAGAAGATGATGAATTGGACCTGAGGTGTGTCTCTTGCCAGGAAATACAACCTAGATGAGGTTGGGCATCATGCAGGCGTGAGGCAGGAGCCTCTCTGGTATGATGCTGTGGAGGCAGAGTGGTTGTGAGAGTGGATGCTTCCAGGTTGGTAAATAGGCTTAGAACATACGCAGAGTGCTCACAACCTGGCTGTCTCTCAGAACCTGCTGAGAACTTGTCACAAGGCAGGTTCCTCTGACACGCGTGACCTACCTGGTCAGAGTCTGTGACTCAGAAGAGGAGCCAAGCACTTTGGATAGGTGCCTGCGGCTGTGCAGCAGTGCAGCCCTGAGCTCTGTGGGTGGGGTTTAGTCCTAACCATAGATGCAGCAGCTCCCCACAGAGTGGTCCCTGCATGCTCAGACCATGCCGGAGCTGAAGGACACCCAGCCCGTGCTGAAGCCAGAGAATGTCCTGCGTCTGTCCTGGCAGAACTCTGTCCTAGGTAGGGCAGATATGATAAGGAGTCTGGGTACTAGAGGCTGTGGGTGGTACTTGCAGATCAGGGGCCAAATGCCCAGGGTGTGGGTCCTCAGACACATTACTGGAAGAGAGGAGATCATCAGCCACATGAAAGGCTTCCTGCTCGAAAAGGGGGAGTTAGAAGCCCGCATGTTCTCAGTTCAGTTCTATCCCCACCAAACCTCTGATTTTTTTGTTTTGGCTGTCACGGGGCAATGAACCCTTGTACTGGGTATCATATTAGCCAGGCAAGAATACTACCACTGCACTACCAGCCTTAGCCCTGGCTTTCTGATCTTATATCAGCTTCAGGAATCAGATATCATGATTATTGTCATTTTAGAGGCCAGACATACTTTCTTGCTGTATTGCATGGCATTGACCACCTAGAGTGAGTGGTTAAGACAGATCTTCAAGACAACATGGCTGTCGGAGTGGGACCATTCTGAAGGGCTGATGGAGGGTGTGCAGATTGGTAGGAGGGCTGCCTTAATATGTCTTGTACATGGCTCCCAGGCCTGAAGTCGTGTCTTCTCCCACCAGTTACAGAGCTTGCTGCCTCCATTCATTTTATTCTGTCAGCCCCTTTGTCCTACATAAGATGTGCTATAGTCGGGGCTGGAGAGATGGCTCAGCAGATAAGAGCACTGACTGCTCTTCCAGATGATTTGGGTTCAATTCTCAGCACCCATATGGCAGCTAACAACTGTCTTTAACACCAAGTTCTGACACCCTCACACAGACATATGTGGAGGCAAAATACTAATGCAAATGAAATAAAAGTAAATTATATAAAAAAAGATGTGCTATAGTCTGCGGACCTTCAAAATTAAAAAGATTTGTAAATAAGGAGTTTACTAGCCAATAGCATCTACTAAAGTTATATTCATTCTATTGAGAGTTCCACCGATGCCATCAGTCAAACACTCTCTTAGTAAACCCAGGCATCTTCTCATGGTTTCTGTGATGTTAGCAGCCATGCCCTATCCGTCTTCTGAGTGCTGAAATTATAGATGGTGAGTTGTGGTGATGAGAGCTCTGGTCCCCATGCTTGCCTAGCAGGTGCTTTCACCATGGAGCAACCTTCTCCCTAGCCCCCAAATTCTGATCTTTGGAAACGTTTTTGAGCATTCAGCTATTAATGTGTGCTTGTGTGTGCATGTGCGTGTGTACACGCAGGTGCCGGTGCACGCACCAGGGCACACGTGTGGAGATCAAGGACATTTTCCAGGAGTCAGTGTTTTCCCTTCACTGTGCAGGTCTCAAGGGTCAAACTCAGGCCAGCAGGCTCAAGAGCTCACAGTATTTCTGTGCATGCTTTTATCTCTTACCTGAGTGCAACCTTTGTAGAGCACCAAGGATGTGTCTCACTCATTTTTAAAGCTCCACCCTTTGAAACAATGGGAGACACGTGGCTGGCGTTCTCTTCATTGATGCAGCTTGAGTTGAATTTTTATATAATATTGTGTCATTGATAAATTTGTTTATTTGACTTGACTCAAGAGATGTTTGGAAACTCGAGAATATGCGGTATAATGGACTATTGGAAATATTGATTTAGGAGAGGTTGTGTTGGGTTTAGTTTTATTTCTCACAGAGTGACTGGGTTTTTAGTAAACATGCTGGCTGCAAGGAGTAAAGAGAAAATGTACTTTATGTTTTGACAACTACAAAGTAGAATTTGCCAGCTCTTTGAAAGGGAAACTTTTTGAATACAGAATTACTTGGGACATTTAGAGGACAGACAAAAACTTGTGGGTTGTCTTTAGCTAGGGTGTACTATTGTTCTAGATACAATCACCATCTTCAGATCCTCACTGAGAGCATAAGGGTCCAAGGTCACCCGAGAAAAGGGCAAAGATGTGGCAGAGCAGAACGAGAAGAGGAACACCTGGCAGATGGGTAGCAAGCTTGCCAACTCACTCTTCTGTTCCTAGGATTCTTTTCCTTGCTGTGGTCACAATGGAAACATAAATGAAAGCTGAGGTTTGCACAACCATAATTTGTGACTTGGGTAATTTGACTTCCTCCAGGGCCAGTTTAATTGTGACTGACAGGGAGAGACTGGTGCCTTCTTCCTTGGGATGTTTCAAGTGAGCTATGCCATGATGGGGCACATAAAGTATCCCTTGAGATGCATGACAAAGCGTATGTGCTCAGTGGATAGACACTCCCTTTCTGTCCCTCCCACCCCCAGAGAACTTAAGAGAGCCCATAAATAATAAAGGAGTCTCTCTAATAAGCCTTATAAAAATAATCTTTCCCAATGAGTGGATTCACAGTTGATTGGCTTCTTCAGAAACAGAATTCAGAGATATGAAGTCAATCCATTGCCAGGTGCTGGCAACTGCTGTCTCTGTTGAAGGGGCAGAATGGAGGTGAGGTACCTATGCTCAAGTTGGCATTTGTCTGGAATGGTGTACTATTCTGCTTGACTCTTCCTTTTCCTTACCCCACAGAAAGCAGTGGCTACGGAAGTTCATCTAACTAGTTTAGAACCACTGGTGATTGTTGGTGATAGATGTTGTTGTTGTTGGATGTTGTTGTTGGTGGATGTTGTTGTTGGTGGATGGTGGTGGTGGTGGTGGTGGATGGTGATGGTGGTGGTGGTGGATGGTGTTGGTTGTTGGTGGTGGTGGTGGTGGATGGTGATGGTGGTGGTGGTGGTGGTGGATGTTGTTGTTGGTAGATGTTGTTGTTGGTGGATGGTGGTGGTGGATGTTGTTGTTGGTGGATGTTGTTGTTGGTGGATGTTGTTGTTGGTGGATGGTGGTGGTGGTGGATGTTGTTGTTGGTGGATGGTGGTGGTGGTGGATGGTGGTGGTGGTGGATGGTGGTGGTGGTGGATGGTGGTAGTGGATGGTG
>NW_004949108.1:7257895-7268389 GCF_000317375.1 Microtus ochrogaster | reverse complement strand
ATGGTGGTGGTGGTGGATGGTGGTGGTGGTGGATGGTGGTAGTGGATGGTGGATGATGGTGGTGGTGGTGGATGGTGGTGGTGGTGGATGGTGGTCCACTGTCTTCTGGAAAGTGTTCATCTCAAACATTTTTAGCGTTTCACTCATACCTAATAGGTTGATGACTTGTGAGTTGTGTGTAAAGTTTGGGCTTTTAGAGACTGATAAGAGTACAACCCCGTGGACTGCAGGTATGTGAATGTGGGCCAAAGCACTTCAGGTCATATTGTGCCACAGTGTGAAAAAGTTGGACACCCTTATTCCAGCAAAGAAAATAGCTGGATCTAGGGCTGATTCCACAAAAGCTTGAAAACTGTCCTCAAAATTCTGACCCATCTGCTGGAATCAGAGAAGTCTCCTGTTCCTTTTCAAAGCACTGTTAGGACTGTATTTTAAATTACCTGAGCATGAATGGAGATGATATTATAAATTGTGCTGGCCTGGCAGGAAAAGCAGGGTGTGTGTCACACTGGTCAGCTCATCTGGGCAGAGGATGCTATGCGTCAGATCATTCTGCCTCGTGTCAGCTCCATCGTTTGAGAAGAATAGAGCACCAGGGGCACATCCACTCAGAGAAGAATTGAGCACTGGGGATGCATCCACTCAGATCTGCTGATTGCATTTAGGTGTCATTAAGAGTTAAATTTGCCTAAGACTCCTGTAAGATCCACGAAGTCTTGTGTGGGAAAATAGAAACACTCCCATTTGCATAATGATTTACAGTTTACAGAGCATTTTCACACACATTGTATCACCAATCTGGACCTCCTCCTTACACTTCAAAATTCTAAACTGTGAGTATGCTGCTTCTGATGTAACCTGGCTGATGTGAAACTTGTGATGTCACATGCCCCGGCACCATGCTTCCTCCAGGAGGTCTCTTTTATCAACCCACCACTCCTACTCTTCCGGAGAGGGTAAGCTCTGGAGATCTCAAGGGTCAAGCATATCTTGCTTAATCCTTGCAGATAGAGCTTGGATTCAGGCTCCTCTGTATTCTGAAGGCCAGAAGAGGAGGAACTGGAGTAGATTCAGACTGAAAGGTGCCTCTCCAACTTTAAGCTGCGTGCTAACTACATGGAGAGTTTATAAAACTAAGAGTCTCACACTGGAGAACTGGGAGGGTCAAGTTGCCATGACTAAAAAGTGCCTAGGTGACCCTTATGCCTGTGGTCCTTGATGATGCTTTGATGTCAGAGTTCTTGAGCATGGGACTCCATTGTGGCTGGACATTTGCCTCATCAGGGGAGTTTAAATCTGGGCCACACTTGCGGACTTTCAGATGCAAAGGGTAAGTTTGCACTTGGGCAACAAAACTGTTAGAAGTCTTTAAGGGTTCTGAAGCATAGTGAAATTTGAAGACCTTGACTATAGCAGGAAATCTGTCATGCCATCCAGCTTTCAAACATCTAGAATTAGAGCTCTCTGGTAGAGCTACAGGGAAACACACTAATGGTATTTTGTATTTCTTAGGTTGACAAAGATCGTTAACACAATCTCATCAGTTCTCAACACCCCAAGCAGGAGGCATTTATTTTTCTCCAGATAATCAGACTCCTCCAGGTGATCTCTAGAGCTGAGTCATGGTAGGATTTTAGTTTTAATTACTTCAATATATTCTCCTGTTTCTTCCCTGGATGATGGAAAAAGTCCAAAGCTACTGGACAGAGGTTTTGAGTTCTATTGTTGACCGCTGATTAGGGAATCGTCTGGTTTTGGAATACATTGCTTTCTCTAGGCTACGCCTCCCTGCTAGACTTATATGCTCTAGCTCCTCTCTGCCTGAACCCAGACGGAAGGAATATGAACACATCTCATCTTTTGCCTGATCCTTTCTCTACCTCTCAAATTGCCACCCACTCTCCAAGCCCAGGCTCAGCTGCCCCTAATCTATTAGACAGGTTTAACCTCTCCCACATTCAAGCTCTGTAATTGTCATTTCTTTGGTTGCATCTTGAAAGAAACTTAGGCAAAGTAAAAGCAGGATGCCCAACCTAGATACTGATAGTTATCAGTTATTGCAGTCCTTTGTTTATTGAATTTTTTACAATTATACACTATACAATGATGCTTTGGTAAATCATGGACTGGCTATGTCACAATAGTCCTGTAATACTATATGGTCTTGGAACATTATGACCATGTTAATGTGTGGAAGCATACTTTGTGATGTTTATAAAATGACAATTTTTAAAAGCATGTTTTGAATAAAGCCTCAAACAGGTATCCTACTGTAATTTTATCTTATACTGCTTCCAAAACGCTAAATTTGCTCATGCGATTTGTCCCTTAAGTTTTCTGAGAAGCAAGTATTCCTGCTATTTTTATAATTTAAGTCTTATGAGAAACTAACTAATTAGAATCCTAATTAAATTAGAATCATCAAAAGATAAGGAATAAATGGAAAATAAAAAAATTACCAGCAATATCGTTACACAAGCGTAACTGGATGGAATTCTAATGTGCCTCTGTCTGGTCTGTTAGATGCACACATTTTTAGAAACAGTTTGTAAGGTTGGCATCTGTGCTTTAAGCACCTGCTTTCCCTTGGAGCTCTGGCATGTGTGCTTCCTCTTGTTGTACCATTACATCTGTGAACATCCCTTTCAGTGGCCATGTTCTATGCTGTAAAGTGTACAGACCAGATTCTGCACATGCACTACCTGGCCGTGAGCCATGGAAGTTGTGTTTTCTTTTCTCCATGTTGAATAAACGATGAAGCGAGGTCTTATGCTAAAGACATGTTTAAATGAATTTGGGGACATTTCTCTGAGCCAATGACAATGTTCTTTGAGCCCTCCCCCTGATTTATGATATTTATTGCAACATGACTGGGGTTAACAATTTACAACCTTATTTCTACAACCAAGCCATATTCAGTTTTAAATTGTAATAATTCACTAAGTTAAAAAAAAGCGCTTTATGTTAGTTTTTATTTCTTTGACTACTAGGGAGTTAGAAGAAGTATCAAAGGTTATTGCATCTTCAAGGGTTGTCTGAGATTTCCTTTGAACTGTCACCTGGGTGACTTCCCTAGCTAGCTTTACCTGTCAACTTGACACAGCCCAGAGTCGTCTGAGTGGAAAGCCTAGATTGAGAAACTGCCTAGATCAGGTGGGACTCGTCTGTGGGGCATTGTTTTGATGCACAAGGGCCCAGGCCGCAGTAGGCAACACTGTGCTGCTGTGCTCGTAGACAGAGAGCCAGCCAGCAATCATCAGTCCTCCGTGGTTTCCCTGCAGTTGTTGCCAAGGGTCCTGTGTGGATGTCCCCCACAGTGGACTGTGACCTGGAAAAGTGTGCTGAACAAACCCTGTCCTCCCCTAAGCTGCCTTTTGTCATAGTGTCATCCCATCCACAGACGGAGTGGACATTGAACATAGAACAGTGACTATTATATACCTCTGTGTACCATAAGCCTCTTAGCCTGGAATTCACCGGTATCCTGTTTAATACACACCCAGTGAGCTTGAGCTCGGCTGAATGCATTGATCCCATCTATGAATGCTCAAACATCCCTGGTCATATTTATTATGTTTGATTTATAAATAGAAAAAATGGTGACAAAGTACCAGCTACTGTGGTAGTAGTCTTGCTGTATGTGCAGTTTTATTACCTCCTTGTTTCCATAGCAATGGGTGTATCATGGATGATGGGGTCCCATTACATAAATACATATGGAATGTTTTACCCTGATTCTCATTTCTAGATGTCTATATTGATAGTGACTCTATTGTTTGGTATATACAAGTTTATTGCTGTTTTCTCATAGTAAGCTTACAGAAGTGAAGTGCCTGGGTCAAATGGGTTAAAACATTCATACGTCACATGTTGTGTACTTTTTTTCTTAAGGAGGCCTGAAAATTGATAGTTGTCTTAGTAACAGGGAATCACTGGTTTAGGAAGCTCAGTGCAAATGGTGAGCTAGGTAAAACTTTGAAAAATTTTATCAATTAATAATTACACATATGTACCTAGTGTTTTAAACTTACACTTTTTAACTAAATAGGCTAAATATTAAAAAACTGCTTACTGATTGTTTTTTTTTTCTTCTGTTAAATTAGTTCTTCATCTTTCTTTACCTAACTGCTCTCTTAATTCCCTGGTTTTTAATTCTTAAGGTTTTGTGGTTTCCTTCTGTTGATATCTTGGTGGTCCCTGGGAACAATAGACAGAGAAATAAAGGCAACACTCGTTGTTTTTCAAGGCTCATACTTGGATCAAGAGAGAAATGGCAAGGTCTGTCCCTAACACTTTGTTTGGCTCTTGAGAATCTATTCTTCATACTGGCTTGCCTTTCCAGCCTTAACACAGGGGGGTGCTTAGTCTTACCACAACTTGATATATGCCATGGTTTTTGGAAGCCTGTCCCTTTCTGAATAGAAACAGAGGGGGAGTGGATAGGAGGGTTTGTGGTCGGAGGAGGAAATAAGATGAGTGGAGGCAGGGGAAAATTGCAGTCAGGTTCCAAAATAAATAAATGAAAGTAATAAAAGAGGGATATGCCATTAAGTCATCTTTAACAGTAGTGTTTGCCATAAGTCAACACTGTCTCTGCCTACAAGGGGATGCTTCCAGCAGGTAGGGTGTCTCATGTGTACTTCAAGGATAAATTTTATACACAAGAGATGCAATTCCTCCAGTTACTTGAAAATAGTAATTTCTTACAAATGGACATGGGGCACACTCATATGTCTGCTTCAAAATCAAGAGAAGACTTGGTAAAACTTCTTAGGTAAGGTTTCTTGTCCTCACACCTAATTCCGGGGGAGAATACGGAGAGAAGAAGAGGATGTGGGAGGGGAGGGTCCATTACCTGTTTCCATAGCAATGCTTTCTTCTTGATGTGTGTCAATGCCTCTGGCCCAGACCTGTTTCAGAGCCAGAATGGACAAGTGTGGATAGACATGAGACAAATCACTTACCACATTAACTAACTGATTACATTCTAATTGGAAAAGAGAGAATGGAGTTGGGTTTAGGAGAAAAGGAGAATAGTTTGGGAAACCGCTTAAAATTTTACCCAAATTGATCACTAAGATCAAGTATAAAAAATACATAGAAAAGAAAGCATATGCATTTAAACACATTTAAAATGTATTTAAGTGTTTTCCATTGTTGGTATTTGGATGAACTGTAACTTTAGCTCTGCATGTGAACGAAAACCTGTGCAGAGTGAGATTGTGGCTAGTGGGACCTCCTCCGTCATGTGTTTCTTTGCTGTCTTTGTTCTCATAAATGGCCCATCTTTAAATATCAAGTAAATCCGGTTTTATCCCATGCTTTTTCAGACCCAGGCTAGCTGGTCTTGGTGAATTCCCGAAGGATCATCCCCATTGTCTCAGTGTGTGGGTGTACCCCTCGCGGTCCTGAGTTCCTTGCTCATGCTCCCCCTCCTTCTGCTCCTGATTTGCACCTTGAGATTCCTGTCCAGTGCTCCAATGTGGGTCTCTGTCTCCTTTCATCGCCTGATGAAGGTTAATATTCAGGAGGATGCCTATATGTTTGTCTTTGGATTCACCTTCTAATTAGCTTCTCTAGGATCGCGAATTATAAGCTCACTGACAATGAGGACTACTGAGAACTCAAGAACAATGGCAATGGGTTTTTGATCCTACTGCACATACTGGCTTTGGGGGAGCCTAGGCAGTTTGGATGCTCAACTTACTAAACCTGGATGGAGGTGGGCGGTCCTTGGACTTCCCACAGGTCAGGGAACCCTGATTGCTCTTCAAGCTGATGAGGGAGAGGGACTTGATCGGGGAAGGGGGAGGGAGATGGGAGGCGGTGGTGGGGGGGGGAGGCGGAGATCCTTAATTGAATAATAAAATTTAATAAAAAAAATAAATATCAAGTAAAATATTATATTAAATCTCTGTGGAGATATTCTTCCTTAATCATTCATTCTGATTTACCCACAGCAAATTTCTCAAAAAAGATGACCATGGTGTGAGACAGCCTTCGTTGCTAAGGTCCTGGGTGTTTAGGATGAGTGTTTTACATTTATTATGAAACAAATGCTATGTCTGTGAAAAGCAACACTTAACAAATGTCATTTAGTCTAGAACACAAAGCTCCCCAAATCTGAACTTAGAAAACAACAACCCATAATATCTAATAAAACACACTAATAAAATCGAGCAGTACTACTATGTGAACATAGATGCTATTACTTAAGTTTTTACTTTAATAAATTTAGTAATTTGCTGCTATGAAGCAACTGCAGTTGGTGTGTGTCAAGTAAGTCTCTTCTAAATGATCGGATGTGCATGGTTGGTAAAGTTAGGTTATCTTAAAGATATGTACTATTTTAAAGGATCTAATATTTCATGAGCTAACTTATAATAATAAAAGCAACAATAATTTCTATTATGAATAGTATTTTATTAGAGCTGGTTGGGATTTAAAACTGAGTATTTGAAATTACATCACATCTATCTTTAGATCTTCACTTACAGAATAATTAGATAGATAACTTGTCTAAAAACAAACTAATGGCTTCTTTATGACCTTTCTGTGTTTATTTTAGGTATTTCAGAATTTTTAATTAAAAAATACATAGTTATCACTTACAACAAAGTAAGCAATGTGCTTTGGAGTGTGAGGGACCCTGTATAGACCTAATGGTGACATTTCTGGGATATATTTTATTTGTAAATAAGTGAAAGTTCTTACATTACTGGATGGATTTTATTGTAACATAGTCACTTTCTGGAACCAGGACCCTGATGGCCAACAAGTCTATTAGAAACAGTTTGCATCGAGCTTCACTGTGAAAGCTGGTGTCAAATAATAAGGGGGAGAATGCTTGAGACAGGCATATGACGTTATCTGGATTCCATGTCTGGCGAAGATTGGGCAAGCACGCCTACCCACATGCATGTGCACACATGAAACAATCCATACACACATACGTACATACAAAATTGTTAGGAAATGGCAGCCTTTTAAAATAGACTGGTGCAGAGGAAGAATTTTCAACTGTCTAGACACTGAAGTTGGGGGTGGGCTGAGTTCAAGGAAGTGAGCTTGAAGTTAGAGGCTGGACTGTGTTTTCATACAGAGAAACGGGCTTCTAATAATTTCTTCTAGTATACAAGAAATCTACCATGGAGGAAAAGTCTTGGCACGAAAATCCTTGCACTAGTTTCCTTTGAAAAAATCGAGAAATGATGGGGAATTTAAGTTGTATAAATGTGCTCTGTATAAAGACCTGGTTTTGTTTCCTTTGGTGGAAGGTGTTACATGGCAAGGAGACTTTATACGGTGTATCCTTACGGGAGGAAGACTCAATGTGTTAGATTAATTTTTTAACAACATTCTACTTGGTAGTGTTAAATGCATTTTCTCTCTGAGCTGTTGTGAATTTAATGGACCATTCTCTGTGTTGGCAGGAGATATTATTATGGGAATTACAATGGAGCATTCCAATCCATATATTTTTAGAGAGTCAAATACAGCTTTTCCCCCTATTATGCTGCCCTAAGACATACCCATGGGGGATTTAAATGCCTGAAAATGAGCAATGCTATTCTGCACTGGGATGTTTGACAGATAAAACAAACACTGGAAACAGTAATTTAATATAGTGACTAACATCTCTAATTTGCATGTGGATTCCACCCAAGTATCTACTGCTAAAAACTGACATCAACCACCCCAGTGGCTAACCTTAGTTTGACTTAAATTTGCCTGAGAATAATATGGAATATTGCATAAATATCAGAAATGTTTTAGGTTACTGTTAGATTTCCGTATGCCTTTTGAATATGATGTATGATATGTTATATCAAAATATACTAGTTTTACAAATTCTTTGAGAATTAATAATACAAGTTTTTAATTCTCTTTCAGGTTTTGGCATCAGTGTTAATCTTAAATATAGAGGATTCAGACGTTCAAAGCAGAAACCCCTTGATATCACAGCTATTAAACTGATTCTTGTTTATTTTTCTGTTGCCGTGATAAAACATGACCAAGGCAAAGTATAAGCGAAATGATTTAATTTGGCTTACAGTCTCAGTGGGTCAGAGGCCATGATAATGGAACTAAGGAACAGTTGTGAGCTCGTGTCTTGATCTAGAATCATATGAGAGAGAGAGAGAGAGAGAGAGAGAGAGAGAGAGAGAGAGAGAGAGAGACTAATTAGATATTATATGAGTCTTCTTAAACCCCAATCTGCCCCCACTGACAAGTCCTCCAAGACCACACCACTAACTTAGGACCAAAGACTCAAACATATGAGCCTATGGAGGCCATTCTCATTCAAAGCACCACCCAGACATTCATTGGATTAGATACTTTACTGGTTTCAATCATAAATGAATGATTTCAACACCGAGTCTGTAATGTGTGTGTCCCAGGATCTCTCCACAGATTTTTTCAAGTGGCATTAGTTGCTTCCTTAGAGTTCTTGGGGACTCAGGGTAAAATAATTTATTCCCACTCTCCTGAACAGTACCTTTTCTTAGCTTTTTAGCTGTGCTGCTTTTAGCTCTCTTATTCTGGTGGAATGTCACTGGAAGCTTTATTTTCTATCATTTTTATAATTTTATTTCGATCATTAACAGCAGCGTTGTGTTTCTAGCCCCCCCCATTTCTTGTTGCCCTTCTTTCTTCGGGCTGCTAAAAGTATCTTTGATTATTTGAACCTGACCTGTATTTATCTTCATTTTCTCTTTACTGTAGATGGGACTGACAGTGTTCCTGGGGTGTGAGCCCTATCTTTTCTCTTTTGGGCTAGCGATCCAGCCTAGGACCTCACTGATATTAGGCAAGTTCTCCCTCCATCTAGTCTTTTCTCTTCCTCTTTCTCCTGGGCCTGGCGTGCCTTCACGATCAATAGTATTCTGTATATTTACCACACATGGAGCCTTCTCTGTCCTTCACTGTGTGCTTAACCTCTGCCTCTGGGGAAACTGGTTCTTTGAACGGTTATATTCCACAGCAAACTCTCAGATGCCACTCTTGTATCATGGTTTATAACAATTTAATGAAGTTTTCTGCCGCCTAAGTCCTCAAAGATGGTCTATTCTTAACACCCTGGGAATGCTATACATCGTTTTGATCAGAAATTTCACACTCTCTCTGTAATTCTAGGTTCACAGTCTGAGGCTCAAACCTTAATGCAAACACACACCTTGAAGACACCGAGGAGGAGGGAAATGCGTTATCAGTGTTCCTGCACATGAACTTTCACGTATAACCACGACTGGTCAACATTATGAGTGGAAAATGCCTAATTTGGTGATCCTATCAACTCTGCTAAGGTTCAAGGCTCGAAATAGAGAGAAATGATGGAGGCGGAGTAGGGGAGACAGAATAATTGATGGACTAGGGTTGCCTCTATTCCAGGTTTGTAGTCACTGACACTTAAGGTGTGTTCTATTTCTAAACAGGGTTGTTTCTGGGATGTCCAAATTTTACTTCCGTTCCCTTATTTCCCATTTAAGGAGATGGTCTTCAGAAAGCATTCACTTGTTTTACTGCAGACTGGAATTTTCCCTCATTTCTCCTTCCGTGATTCTGAAATTGAGACGCAAAGGTCTCACCCTCAAGCCATAGTTAGCTATGGAACAGTGGCACAGTCTTGGTGTCCGGAAGGAGGCCCTTCGCAGAGCCAACTCAGGGAAAGGGGACCACTTCAGGATTAGAGCATGGAGTCTACCTGAAGAGGAAATGAGGAATGACAGGAAACCAGGTGCATGCAGGGGCTTGGACAGAAGGTCCTGGATGGCTGACAAGAGCATCAGCTCCCGGGGAATAGGGTAGCTGTATTTCTAGCTTGTGATGGG
The DNA here is from genome assembly GCF_000317375.1 of Microtus ochrogaster. Lineage (NCBI taxonomy): Eukaryota > Metazoa > Chordata > Mammalia > Rodentia > Cricetidae > Microtus > Microtus ochrogaster. The sequence continues at coordinate 7,258,556 of NW_004949108.1, read as the reverse complement.
ATTGATCCTGGCAGATGCCCTGTGAAGGCCAACCCCCACCAGGCAAAGTGTTCACGTTCATGAGATTCCAATAGCAGCAGGTCTCAGGGTCTGTTGCTGTCTTGTCAGAACCCTGGCTAGTCAACATGCCTGTGGGGCTGAGCTCTGCCTTCAGACTCCTCAAGAATCGACTTCCAGGGCCGCCTTCCACCATCCACACTAATTTTCTGTGTCTCAGCACAGAATTTGAGAGCACTTCATTTTTTCTCCCTCACATTCTCTTTACCTTGAAAAACCAAGCCGAATGCATTTAACCTTCCCTTATTATATATGTATTTATTCAATGCAAATGTGCTTTTTGTTGACAAATGTTCTATAGCTGGGTAATGGGGTGGAAGTTTCCCTGAACCTGGAGCTCATGGCTTTGTCTAGTTAAGCTTCCACACATTTCTGTTCTCAGAGCACTAGAGTGACAGGCAAGACCCCTCAGCATTTGCGTGAATGCTTGGGATCCAAACTCTGGTTTTTGTGACAGTGTTCCAAGCATCTTACCAACTAAGCCATCTCCACAAACTCCTCCTCTCCAGTTTGTAGAAATAGGAGCGGCGGGCTGCGTCCCGGCACCCGGCCGCCCACATGGCTAGCTCTACCCGAAATAATTACACGGACACTGTGTTCATTT
>NW_004949108.1:7252003-7254760 GCF_000317375.1 Microtus ochrogaster | reverse complement strand
TCTCTGAGGCATCTGCTCCCGAGAGCAGAGCTGTGGAGTCTGACCTCACTTCCTCTTCCTCCCAGCATTCTGCTCTGTTTACTCCTCCCTCCTGTTTTAACCTATCAGGGCAAGCAGCTTCTTTATTTAATTAACCAATGACCTTCCTCCATCACCAGTTTTCATTTTTATCAAGCAATTCTTATTCATGGGGTAAAATCAAACATGATAAAGGCAATATTGTGGTAGTGCATGCATACACACACATACACTGTTAGGTATGGTTATAAATGCTCTATATATGCCAACTCATTTAATAATGACTGCTTACTATTATTGTCTTCCAATGGGGCATTGGGTTCAGAGAAGATTATTTACATACAAAAGTCCAAAAATACTACAGTGGTAGTGTTGAAATGCTGATGGGCAGTATAACATGGAGATTCTGTGTTACTGCTCTTGGACTTACAGAGAAAGTGGCCCCTTCTCTGCACTGATGGCACAATCCCTACCTCCTGATTTCTAGCTCTTTTTCCCAGAGACACTGAAGTTTGTCCAACATGTATTTTTTTCTCTGATGTTAGACTCTATTTCTAAGTAATATACAGTCATGGCTACTTGTTGACTTACTAGCTTTTGATACTGTCTTCGGAATGCCCGAGATGTGAGTTGATGATGGCTTCACTATTACACACACCTTCCTTTGTTTCCTCCCTCATAGTCTCAGCTTAGAATTACTTATCCATCAGCATTGACCTTTTGCAATTACGCACATTTTTATTATGACCCAGATCCTATATAATCATTACATTTTCTTTCTTATTTGGTTTATATTACCTGGGGATGAAAACATTGCCTAACTTCTCATTTATTTGCTTGTATATACAGCTATTATTTTTACCACCCAGTGTTAGAAGCTATTAGATATTTTTTCCTGGATGTTCAAATGTTTGAGATCAGGCACCAAGTCTACACTTCTGCAGAGCTTTCTCTGACAGTGGATGCTTCCATAGACTCTGTTCAGTGTGTTCAGCTATTCCCTGTATCCATCTTACTCTGGACCATTCTTTTTGTTCCCCTTTTCCCCTAGATCCCAAGTCTTCTTTCTCAGATTGGCTCCCTTGCTGTGTGTTCTTCTCCATCATTGCATCATAAACCACTCCAAAGATCATTGGCTTAAAGCAATTTCTTTTCTTTCTACTGTTCAGTCGCTTGACTGGGTTATTCTGTGCCAGGGGAGATAGTGGGAGGGGTACTGTGACACTGGCAGTCACATGAGCCTGGGTGGTTTTGCAGACTGAAGATGGCTCTCTCACACAGCGGGAAGACAGAGCTGGCTGGTGATTGGGAGCTTGGCTTGAGCAGCCAACCAACACCCTTACATATGGACTCCCCATGTAGTTTGGGCTTTTCCCAGCACAGTTGGTGAGGGAGATTGGGGTTGGTGAGAGAGAATACAAAGAACGAAGTTTTAAAGATGTCTAGGAGTTGTCCGCAAGATTCCTCATTGTTAGCTGTGGATGACCTCCAATATCTCTTTGCCTGCATTTGTCTCTTCTAGAGAAATCACAGCTGTGGTTTGGATTTGGAATGCACTCCAAAGTCCCAGGTGTTGCAAGCTGGTCTCCAGCCTGTGATGCTAATGAAAAGTTCTAGAATCTTTAAGAAGCAGGAGGTCTGATATCACTGGGGCATGCCCTCCAGAGCAGCAGTTCTCAATTTGTTGGTTCAGACGTTGGCAAACCTCTATCTCCAAAAATATTTGCATTATGGTTTATAACAGTAGCAAAATCGTAGTTATGAAGCAGCAACACAATAATCTTATGGTTGGGGGTTAGCACGTCATGGACTGCATTAAAGGGCCGCAGCATCAGGAAGGTTGAGAACCGTTGCTCAAACAGGGTTACGCAACCCTAGTCTCCTGTATGTGTTTGTTCTCACTCTGTCTCCTTCTTATACACTTCTTGGAGGCCAGGATGTAGGCAGCTTCATCTGCTACACATTCCTACCATGATACAGTGCCTCGCCATGGGAAAAAAGGCAGTGAATCCAAGTGGTAATGGACTAATTTTTCAAACCCTGAGTCTGAATAAATCTTTTCCTCATACAAAGGAATGGTGGCGTCCGATGGTTTGTCGTTGTTATTGTTGCAATTACATTAACACAATGAAAGAGAAGTACTAACTCCAGAAAAGTTAGTATGTGCGTGGATGGATAGAAAGACTAGTTGGGATGATGGCCCTAAGAGAGAACATACATGGGTCTGATCTACATGGGAAGTAGAAAAAGACAAGATCTTCTGAGTAAATTGGGAGCATGGGGATCATGGGAGAGGGTTGAAGGGGAGGGGGGAGGAAGGAAGGGGAGCAGAGAAAAAATGTATAGCTCAATAAAATGAATAAAATAGGAAGATTGGTTGAAAACCATCTTTGAGACCAGCTGCCATAGTCACCTATACTGCTGCTATAAGTGACCTGCAGCACTCTGTTGTTTTAACAATGGCACTTTATGTCCTGCTTCTCTGCTCTCCCCTTCCGGTGTTTATCATCACACCACACCAAGGACATTGGAATCATGCTTTTAGGTGAATGATGGAGGGAGAGGGTGTGGGCCATGGGGGACATCTTTCTGCATCCTCATCCCCTTCTCAAGAATCAGGCACATGGGTAAATCTAGACACAATGGGAGTTAAGCATGGCTTTCTGTGACTAACTAGTTGTATCTACTTCTCTTCTCTCTCTCTCTCTCTCTCTCTCTCTCTCTCTCTCTCTCTCTCTC